>NC_084618.1:34974790-35142290 GCF_033978795.1 Nerophis ophidion | reverse complement strand
ACAAAGTATTTCAATGGTTGGAATCTGCGCTTTGGCATGATATTCTACTTACTTTAGTAATCTAAGTCAGTGGTTCTCAAATGGGGGTACGTGTACCCCTGGGGGTACTTGAAGGTATGCCAAGGGGTACATGAGATATTTTTTTAAATATTCTAACAATAGCAACAGTTCAAAAATCCTTTACAAATATATTTATTGAATAATACTTCAACAAAATATGAATGTAAGTTCATAAACTGTGAAAGGAAATTCAACAATGCAATATTCGGTGTTGACAGCTAGATTTTTTGTGGACATGTTCCATAAATATTGATGATAAAGATTAATTTTTTTGTGAAGAAATGTTTAGAATTAAGTTGATGAATCCAAATGGATCTCTATTACAATCCCCAAAGAGGGCACTTTAAGTTGATGATTACTTCTATGTGTAGAAATCTTTATTTATAATTGAATCACTTGTTTATTTTTCACCAAGTTTTTAGTTATTTTTATATCTTTTTTTCCAAATAGTTCAAGAAAGACAACCACAAATTAGCAATATTTTGCTCCGTTATACAATAAAATAAATCAGAAACTGATGAAATAGTGCTGTATTTTACTTATTTTTCTCTTTTTTCAACCAAAAAGGCTTTGCTCTGATTAGGGGGTACTTGAATTAAAAAAATGTTCACAGGGGGTACATCACTGAAAAAACGTTGAGAACTAAGTGGGGGGGGGGGGGGGGGGGGGCGTTTCCACGGAGTGTTTCCAAAGTATCAGCCTGAAGGCGATTTTCACAATAAAGTTCTAAAGCTTAGTGATGTATCAGATATATCAGATTGTAGGTGGGGTTTATGTGTATCCTTCGCGTTCATATTTCGCTGTTTTGTTGCAATTTTTTTGCATTTTGCTTGATTGTAAAATATGTCGACGAGAGTCGATGTGGCGTTTATATGTTGCAATATTCAATGTTTTATCCTTCATATATTGTAAATCCCACATTCTTTATTTTCATGTACAAACCCCGTTTCCATATGAGTTGGGAAATTGTGTTAGATGTAAATATAAACGGAATACAATGATTTGCATATCATTTTCAACCCATATTTAATTGAATATGCTACAAAGACAACATATTTGATGCTAAAACTAAAAAACTTTTTTTTTTGCAAATAATCATTAACTTTAGCATTTGATGCCAGCACCACGTTACTAAGAAGTTGGGAAAGGTGGCAATAAATACTGATAAAGTTGAGGAATGCTCATCAAACACTTATTTGGAACATCCCACAGGTGTGCAGGCTAATTGGGAACAGTTGGGGGCCATGATTGGGTATAAAAGCAGCTTCCATAAAATGCTAAGTAATTCACAAACAAGGATAGGGCGAGGGTCACCACTTTGTAAGCAAATTGTCGAATAGTTTTAGAACAACATTTCTCAACGAGCTACTGCAAGGAGTTTAGGGATTTTACCATCTACGGTCCGTAAAATCATCAAAAGGTTCAGAGAATCTGGAGAAATCTCTGCACGTAAGCGATGATATTACCGACCTTTGATCCCTCAGACGGTACTGCATCAAAAACCGACATCAGTGTGTAAAGGATATCACCACATGGGCTCAGGAACACTTCATAAAACCATTGTCAGTAACTACAGTTGGTCGCTACATCTGTAAGTGCAGGTTAAAACTCTACTATACAAAGCAAAAGCCATTTGTCAACAACACCCGGGAACGCCGCCGGTTTCGCTGGGCCCGAGCTCATCTAAGATGGACTGATGCAAAGTGGAAAAGTGTTCTGTGGTCTGAAGAGTCAACATTTCAAATTATATTTGGAAACTGTGGACGTGGTGTCCTCCGGAACAAAGAGGAAAATAACCATCCGGATTGTTATAGGCGCAAAGTTCAAAAGCCAGCATCTGTGATGGTATGGGGGTGCATTAGTGCCCAAGGCATGGGTACCTTACACATCTGTGAAGGCACCATTAATGCTGAATGGTCCATACAGGTTTTAGAGCAACATATATTGTCATCCAAGCAACGTTATCATGGACGCCCCTGCTTATTTCAGCAAAACAATGCCAAGCCACGTGTTACAACAGCATGGCTTCGTAGTAAAAGAGTGCAGGTACTTTCCTGGCCCGCCTGCAGTCCAGACATGTCTCCCATCGAAAATGTATGGTGCATTATGAAGCATAAAATACGACAGCGGAGACCCCGGACTGTTGAACGACTAAAGCTCGACATAAAACAAGAATGGGAAAGTATTCCACTTTCAAAGCTTCAACAATTACTTTCCTCAGTTCGCAAACGTTTATTGAGTGTTGTTAAAAGATAAGGTGATGTAACACAGTGGTGAACATGTCCTTTCCCAACTACTTTGGCATGAGTTGCAGCCATGAAATTCTAAGTTAATTATTATTTGCAAAAAATAAATAGAATTTATGAGTATGAACATCATATATCTTGTCTTTGTAGTGCATTCAATTGAAAATGGGTTGAAAAGAATTTGTAAATCATTGTATTCCGTTTATATTTACATCTTGTACAGTTTCCCAACTCATATGGGAACGGGGTTTGTACATTCTGGGTGTCTCATTCAGTAAAAAACATTTCATTCCTTTTTTTTAAGGCGGTCTGTCATAACGTTTTCAGCATTCAATCAGACATTATTGTGAGGTTTTGTATTAGTGTTCCTAAAAATAGATATACTGGCCCCAGACACATTTTTTCTCTAAATTTGGCCCCTGAGTCAAAATAAATGTCCAGGCCTTGTTTAGCACGTTGTCACCAACACATATAGCATGTTGGGATTAACATAGTTAGCATGTAAGCTTTAACATATTTATACTGATATTATAAACATACTTAGTATATATCCATTGCTTTCCTCCTCTCCAAGGTTCTCATAGTCATCATTGTCACCGACGTCCCACTGGGTGTGAGTTTTCCTTGCCCTTATGTGGGCCTACCGAGGATGTCGTAGTGGTTTGTGCAGCCCTTTGAGACACTAGTGATTTAGGGCTATATAAGTAAACATTGATTGATTGATTGATTGATTTAGCATGTTATGATTTATCCTGTTAGCAAGAACACAGTTAGCATTTAGGAATTAATACATTTTGCTTATTTGCATGAACATGGTTAGCATTAACATATTTAGACTGATATAATAAACATATTAATTATGTTGGCATGAACACATTAGGTATGTTAAGATTTAGCCTGTTAGCAAAAACACAATTAGCATTTTGGCAAGAACATAATTACCCTCTTTATATGTGTAACAATAACGTTTAACATATTAGCATGAACATATTCATCATGTTGGCATTAACAGACTTGTTCTTTTTTTTGCGACGAGGTTGGTGATTTAGCCAGGGTGTACCCCACTTTCCGCCTGAATGCAGTTGAGATAGGCTCCAGCCCCCCAAGACCCTGAGATGGACAAGCAGTAGAAAATGGATGGACGGATGGATGGCATGAACACATTTTTCGTGTTATCATGAGTATGATTAGCATGTTAGCATGAACACATTTTGCATTTTGGCATGAACACATTTAGCATGTTTACATGAACACATTTTGCATGTTTGTACGAACCTATAATTAGCATTTGGGCATGAACACATTTAGCATGTTCAAATGAGCATGTTTAGCATAAACACACTTAGCATTTAGGTATGAACACATGTAGCATATGTTTGCATATCTAATATGTAAAATGCGGATATGCTAAATATTAGAATTTACATATTGACATGTTAATATAAAACATTTAGCAAGTCAGAAATAACAAATTTTGCTTGTTTGCGTATTTAGCTAGTTAGCATGAACTCTTTTAGCATGTCGACATTAACATCGTCAACCAACAGAGGAGAACGGTAAGCTGACTGAGTGTACCTGCGTTAATGCTGTCAACAAAAGTACCACGGATACGTTAAACAATGCTTTTGCAAAATGGGCAGCCACCGCATGTATACTCCTTAACATCTGTGAAGACAAGATCTATCATATTACTGTTGCGATGCGTGGGTTCATATATTATTTGTGTAAGACCACAGCTATCAATTATAGTCTGGAGCGCCACGCACGGAGGGTCTGATGGGGTATTTATATGGATAGTAAAATCTGTATTATAATTATATTATCTGCATGTGTCACAATATCAAAGAGCTGCAAGAAGATGTCATTCATATCACCACAGCTGATCTGTCGTACAATGCCTTTGAGAGGCACAATTACAGGAAGGATAAACAACAGTACTACGCTATCAAGAGCATCAACTTACAACTACTGGCTGAATGTGAATTTAATGTTGCTTACTGGGGATGATTGGACACATGTAAGTAATCACAACAAGCTGGGGTCGCATTGTACCGAAAAAAAAGATCAGCATTGTCTTTTGAAAAGTGAAATGTGCTTGTTTCTTCAAAAAACTGATTAAACTAAAGAATAGTAAATACACATTTAAATGGTGCACTATATTAAGTTGTTTATATGTGTGTTTACTACATTAACTATTAGTGCCTTGTTTTCAATATTATTGCAAATACTTTCAAAATGTGCACTGAATTCTTACTACACTTACTGTCTCCAAGTATTGAGCAAATCAATGACTTGCAGTTCAGTATATTGGAGTTGGGGTATAAATATTTGGGGTTTTGACACCAGCCGTTAAATGAGAGCTGACACATCTACAATAATTCTAAGACTAGATTGGACCAACCTAAGTCTATGAGCATGAACGGATGACGCCTACTTGGATGAGAGGCGAAACGTTTTCATGGACAAAACAAACGGTCCAGTTGCAAAGATTGAACACCCTGAGAAAACAATGACCTTAATGAATGACAACATCCATAGACAGTTCAGTTATATATATGACAGTCTGACTACATTTTTCTTAAGCAAATTTTATTTACCGTATGAGGCGCACTTAAAATATTTTTTGTTTTTTTAAAACTCGACAGTACGCCTTAGAAACCGGTGCGCCTAATTCATGGAATAAATCTGGTTTTGCTTACAGACCTTGAAGTAATTTTATTTGGTACATGGTGTAATGATAAGTGTGACCAGTAGATGGCAGTCACACATAAGAGATACAAGTAGACTGCAATATGATGGCAATATATCTCAAGTAAACAGCACCAACATTTTATATGTTCCATTGAAAATATAAAACATTACACACGGCGCTCAAAAATCTATCAAAATGTGTTAGTCCGACTTTGGTAAGCTATGAAGCCGCACCGCTTGATGGATTGTACTTTGCTTCAACATACAAATATTATTATGGTGTGTGTATAAGGTAAGACATTATTCTGCGTTTTGTTTCGCAATATTATGCAAACGCAACTTTTCTTACCTTTTGGTACCTGCTGATCTGTATTAGGTATCTGCATAAATCCTGAAAAATTGCGTGAGTACGCCTTTGTAGTCCGTGGAGACCCTGTAAGTGAGAAGCTTATTTTTTTTCCTCTATCTTCTTGTTATTTGACATTCATCCTCAGCTGTTGCCATTTCTAATCCAAAATAGTGTAAAGTTCTTACTTAAAGCTGGCAGTAAACTAGCCATGAAAGCGGTAAAACATATCGGTGTAGTGAGTTCACATTATTCACCCAAGGAACTTTAGTTATTAGAGGTCCGTTCCGGTGTTGTTGTTTTCTGATGGGAGATGCTGCTCCGTTATTCATTTAAATAAGACTTAGTGGCCACATGTGTGGACAGCACCTTTTAGCTCTTATTTCCAAAATTGTGCACACCACTGAATTAGGGTCTTTTGGCCGCTTATGTGGACACTTATACTGTCATCTGGTGGTGTCAGAAGAGTATAACATACAATAGAATTTGGAACAAAAAAGTGTAAAAAAAAGAATTACCATGTCACTAAACATGAAGTACACGTTTGTGTACTAATGGACTAAGTACATCATATCAAGATGATTCTTAGTTTTTATTCTAATTAGGGTCCAATAAGCTCCTTAGGAGCTGAGCCAGAAGGCAAAGCTCTCGATTTACCAGTCGATCTACGTTCCCATCCTCACCTATGGTCATGAACTTTGGGTCTTGACCGAAAGGATAAGATCACTGGTACAAGCGGCCGAAATGGTGGCGGGGCTCTCCCTTAGAGATAGGGTGAGAAGCTCTGCCATCCGAGAGGAGCTCGAAGTAAAGCCGCTGCTCCTCCACATCGAGAGGAGCCAGATGAGGTGGTTCGGGCATCTGGTCAGGATGCCACCCAAACGCCTCCCTAGGGAGGTGTTTAGGGCACGTCCAACCGGTAGGAGGCCAAGGGGAAGACCCAGGACACGTTGGGAAGACTATGTCTCCCAACTGGCCTGAGAACGCCTCGGGATCCCCCGGGAAGAGCTAGACAAAGTGGCTGGGGAGAGGGAAGTCTGGGCTTCCCTGCTTAGGCTGCTGCCCCCGCGACCCGACCTCGGATAAGTGGAAGAAGATGAATAGATGGATGGATGGGTCCAATAAGCCCAAATAGCAAAGAGAACTTAAAAAAAAAAGCATCTACAGCTTGGGCCTTAAGAGATTAAGTAAAGTCTGAATGTCATTAAAACAGTTAGCTCCATCTTTTGACACTTCTTCTACTCCCGTCCTTGCATGCTACACCGCTACAACAAAGATGACGGGGAGAAAACGCTGCCAAAGGTGAGCCACATAAATAAGATCGCCCACAAAACAGAGCATCCGGAAGCAACTGTCAGAAAGCAGCTTGAAGATGATCTGTAAAACATAATCTATCAACATTTAGACCAAAGAACCACCATTACATGTTATGTAGACCACAAGGAACTGTTTTCACTTTAGAAACAAATTAAACTATAACGCGCCTTTAATCCGGTGAAAAAAGACCAAAAATAGACCATTCATCGGCAGTGCGCCTTACAATCTGGTGCGTCCTAAGGTTCGGAAACTACGGTATGTAAGCAAATAATAATAACCTGTGATTAATCATGATTAATCCCAGTTCAAGATTGTGATTAATCTTATCAAAACCATTTTAACTTGACAGCCCTTTATTGAAAATGTCAGCATGAACATATTTCGCATGGTAGAGCAACGACATAGAGGTCATCTAATTATCGCACTCACCAGACAGATGCGCGAGGATGCAGTGTTGTCGATGATGACTCCGCCCCTCGGTGTGTTGTACCGCTTAGTTGTCGTGGTGATGATCACTTCCTCTTCGTAGTCCTGCCTATCCTCATGTGAATCCAGGTAGTCGCTTGTGTTCTTCAGGAAGGTCTCCAGATCCTCGCTGCTTGAGTTGCCTGTGCCCCCGCACCAACACACACACACACACGCACACAAATACACACAAATAATTAAAGTGCTGACTCAGTAAAACAGAGAATGTGTGCATGTGTGTGTGTACTGACTGTAAAAAGTGTAGCCAAAGGTTGCGTTGTAGTCGTAATCGTAGTCTGGCGATGATGTCACCTCGGCCTCACCGCCTGCACACGCGCATACACACACACACACAACCAAATACTAAGCAGTTGCCATGGAGACCAGCAGATAAGATGGATGAACAAAGGTAAAAAGATTAAGAAAGCATCAACACACACACACACGTTCTACTAAAGAATTTCAATGCTAACCAAAACACTGATGTTTTTATTAACGCGGGTTCTCTCAGAAGCTTCAATTCCAGTAAAAACACTTAATTTCCTCACCTGTCATGATTGACAGTGACCAGCCAGCCAATGGCAGCGCAGGAAAGAGAGACTTTAACAAGTGGAGTAACACATTCCTACTGACTTGTTGGAGTTGGACAAAAGTGAGTGTAATAGCACTGTGTGTGTGTGTGTGTGTGTGTGTGTGTGTGTGTGTGTGTGTGTGTGTGTGTGTGTGTGTGTGTGTGTGTGTGTGTGTGTGTGTGTGTGTGTGTGTGTGTGTGTGTGTGCGTGTTACGCTCAAGATGACAATGTGATGACACACACGCACACCGATAGGGAGTGAAGTGTATTGATTATTTATAGAGAGGGTCATCAGCTGCCAATCAATCAGCTTCCTGTCACACCAAGGTGAAGGATAACATGATTGACAGCTGATACACACGCACACACACAAACATACACGCTAAGTGCTAATACATGTGTGACTTTGGTAAAATACATTAAACCTGAAAACACACACGTATGCACACAACTGACTGAACCCAGCAGCACACACACACACACACACACACACACACTTGCGCTATGTGCCAACACATGTGTGTGTCTGTAAGTTACATTTAACCCGGCAACACACAAGTATGCATATAAAACTGACTGAACCTAGCACACACACACACAAACACACACACACTAAGTGTCAACACATGTGTGTCTTTGTTAAGTTCCATTTAACATGACAACTCAAACACACATGCACATAACCGACTGACCCCACCATGCACACACACACACACACACACACACACTCACCGGCCGCCATGATGATGATGATGATGATGAAGAGTGTGAGTACAGACATGTTGCAGTGACTTGTGAGCGTCCTTACTGTAGACGTCCTAAAGAAGAAAAGTTAGAGGAGAAAAGAGGGGAGGGGCACGAGGGGGGGTAGTTCATAGTGTGTGTGTGTGTGTGTGTGTGTGTGTGTGTGTGTGCGTGCGTGTGTGTGTGTGTGTGTGTGTGTGTGTGTTTCTGTGCTTTTCCTGCCAAGCTCGCTGCTCGTTTGCCAGAAAAGGTCCACAGAGACAAAAACAAATACCAGCAGGAAAATCTTCTCATGTTGTTTGTCCACATTGTGGAAACACATTTATGTCTGTTAATCCTACAAAGAGTCTACATTGTAGAGGACACTCTCATGTCCAGAAGCACCACAAAGAGTGTACACTTTTTTTTTGCGTATGAGGCCTCTACGTAGTTTGGTTCAAGCGTTGCAGCCAGCACTGGTGTCAGGGTCGGGCTTGAGCAGATGAAAAATTATGTCCTCAGGTGGGTGTAGGGTGCGGCACTCGTGGAGTATGTGGTGTGCAGTTAGGCTGCTGATTGGCGCAGCCCCCAGCGGTACATGTTGAAGTTGAAATGGCCAACTCGAGTTGGTAGCCCATTTGGAGTCATCCATTTTCTGAGAGGCAGGTTGGCCCCTGGTGACAATTATGTGTTAGGGCATACTGTAATTTGAGTGGGTCGTGAAATTCCCTATCCGGCAGTTCTCCATCTGTCAATGATGTTGATAATGGAGCCGCAAAAAGTCGCTACATTGCAGAAGAAAGAGGAGCGAGGACGCAGACATTGGCGGTCAAGTTTAGAGTTCTGAACAAGGTTGTGTAGGGGATGGTTCACGGTTCATCAGTCTATGTGAGTGGTCTTCTCTGCAAAGAGTCGCAAGTGCAATGCAGACTAACACTGCCAGGAACTCAGATGGAATGGGTCATAGGCAACAAGGGCTGATTCTCAAGGTGCTGTTAAGAATGTGTGCAGTTTTTTAATGTGTACACTTGGCACCATGCTGGGGTCAACATATTCTGCAGCACTGTAGAGTAGGCTCAGAGCAACAGTGGACGTATTGGCTCTCCAGGATGCGCCTGCAGACAACAAATGACGTTGTTCCAAGATGAGACTTTGGTACATAGAGATTCAAGGTGTTGCCTAAACGTCAGTTGCCCATTTACCCCAAGGTGTGTCGGAGTGGGTAGAAGTGTCCCTTTAAGGTTGACTGTAAGCTGACGCAGAGCTTTGTTGTTGTTGAGGTGGAGAGTTGTAAGGGTGGGTTTTGCAATGCTAAGCTTCAGTCTCCAGGTCTGGAATCAACCATTTCCTGAGAGGCAGGTTGGCCCCTGGTGATAATTATGTATAAGGGCATACTGTAATTTGAGTGGGTCGTGAGGTTGCCTATCCAGCAGTTCTCCGTCTGTCAATCATGTTGATAATGGAGTCGCGAAACGTTGCTGCATTGCAGAAGAAAGAGGAGCGAAGACGCTGACGTTGGCGGTCAAGTTTTGAGTTCTGAACAAGATTGTGTAGGGGATGGTTCAGGGCCAGCAAGGCCTTGTTCATTAGTCTCTGTGAATGGTCTTCTCTGCAAAGAGTCGCAAGAGCAATGCAGACTAACACTGCCAGGAACTCAGATGGAGTGGGTCATAGGCAGCCAATGCTGATCCTCAAGGTGCTGTTGAGAATGTGTCCAGCTTTTTAATGTGTACACTTGGCACCATGCTGGGGTCAACATATTCTGCAGTTTCAGAATCAGGCCCTGGTGCCAAATTCTGTCGTAGGCTGCGGACAGGCCAACTGAGATGACACCCACCTTGCATCCTTTATCAAAGATGACTTCAATGTCATTTGAAAGCTTCACATTGTGTTGTACATTGCTGCGTCCGTGAGGGAAGCTCGCTTGACGAAAGTTGGGGCTCTGGACTGGTTTCATCCCAGCAAGGAGGAATTGTCCGAGGTGCCTGAAGGGGATGCAGAGGAGTGAAATAGGGTAGTAGTTCTTTGAGTCATCTGTAGGGTTGTGTGGTTTTGGCAGAACAATGACGGTAGCCTCCTGCTAGATGAGGAGTTTCCACAGGGCTGAGGAGACACCATCCAGGTTAAGAGTGGTTAGGACGGGTCAACAGTCCGTGCTTGACTCCACAAGGTTGGTGAACTGTTGCCAGTTGGCCTTGCGGAAATTTGACCTCTTCAATGGTATGGTAGGGACTGGTTTGATGGGGTAATCTGGGATTATTAATATGTTGTGATTTCAGAAAGGGGTCCAGAGTCATGCAGTGGGGCGATGGGTTATTCAGGTTTGGAAAAGCGCGGCATGGGTTTGACGTTGTGTTTCACCTGCCATAGTGGAAGCTGTCCTCCACGTTTAGCTACGCACAATGATGCCTTTCCGTATAACATTTAAGGGTACGTGTTCCGGGTTGTCAACAGGCTTCATTGTCCAATTATATGTCATTGTCAACGACGTTAAAGCTTGTTGTTGCTGCTACTGCTGCTGATGCTGCTGACTCTCGTGTTGTTGTTCCCCTGGTTAATCAGTTATCAGGTCTCACCACGAGGAGGTCGGCAACTTGAGCCCTTGGTCTACACCCTAAAGGAAACTAATCATTTTCTACAAAAGGTCTACATTGTGGAGTACACATTCGGGTGGCATGAGTCCTTCAAAAAAATTGACATTGTGGAGGACACACTAATGTACACAAACCATACAAAGAATATAAAATGTGGAGGACACAAACATGTCCAGCAAAATGTCTACACTGTGGAGTTCACACTCCACATGTCCTACGAAGAGTCTACCATATGGAGGACACTCAGGTCTACAAAACCTACAAAAAAGTTTACATTGGGGAGGACATAATCATGTGCACAAATCATACGAGTATACAATGTGGAGTACACACTCATGTCCTACAAAAAGTCTACACAGTGGAGGACACATTCACGTCCACATGTTCCAGCAAGAGTCTGCACTGTGGCGGACAAACTCATAACCACATATCCTGCAAAGAGTCCACACTGTGGAGGACACATTCATGTCCACAAGTCCTACGACGACTATATATTGGGAAGGACACAGTCATGGCCTATAAAAGTCTGCACTGTGGAGGATGCACTCATGTCCCCAAGTACTATCCATCCATCCATTTTCTACCGCGTGTCCCTTTTGGCGTCGCGGGGGGTCGCTGCCGCCTATCTCAGCTGCATTCGGGCGGTAGGCGGGGTACACCCTGGACAAGTCGCAACCTCATCGCAAGGCCCACTCCAAAAGACAGACAACATTCACACTCACATTCACACACTAGGGCCAATTTAGTGTTGCCAATCAACCTATCCCCAGGTGCATGTCTTTGGAGGTGGGAGGAAGCCGGAGTAACCGGAGGGAACCCACGCAGTCACGGGGAGAACATGCAAACTCCACACAAAAAGATCCCGAGCCCTGGATTGAACCCAGGACTGCTCAGGACCTTCGTATTGTGAGGCACATGCATTAACCCCTCTTCAACCATGCTGCCCCAACAAACAAAGGAAAATATAAAAAGTGGTACTATTTTTATAGTGTGTGTGTATATATATATATATATATATATATATATATATATATAGATATATATATAGATATATTTATATCTATATATATATATATATATATATATATATATATATATATAATTTTTTTTTTTTGTATGTTATTTATTTATTTATTTATATTTTCCAAGTTGGCGCTTCTGTAGTGGCTGCTGTTGGCAGGAGCTCTGTGCTCTTGTGTCATCCGTTTGTGTTTCCCTCTTGTTTTCATATGTTATTATATTTGTTTGCCTTTCGGTCCGGGACCCTTTGGGACTGTATGACAAGGGGTGGCACTATCGTGACCTCTGAGTGCTTTTTTTGTGGACTTCTGGATCTGCCTCCCGGGAGCCTTTTGGCCATGGAGACCAGCTGCTGGGTCTCTGCAACACCGGAGTCGGTTTAGATTAGATTAGATTAGATTAGATAGATAGTACTTTATTTATTCCGTCAGGAGAGTTCCTTCAGGAAAATTACAATTTTCAGCACAATCCCATTCAAGATCAGACAAACATTACAGGGAGACAGAACAGGATCGCTGACGGGTCTGCCGGCTTCTAGCGCCCCTTACAAAATAGATGACATACAGGTAAACATGGGGGGGAATGGGAGAAAAGAATAGAAGATTAAAATTAAAAAAAAAATGAAAAAATCGGTCTTAGCCTGGGCCCTGGAGTGGGGGTGCAGACTGAGGCCAAGGGGAAAAAAAAAAAAAAAAAAGGAAGGACTGGAGATGCGAATGAGGGGACAAGACTGCGGAGCTAGTATTGAGCGCCGGGACGGAGAGGCTTCGCGATGTTTTGGCTGGGTGAGCAGGTGTCGGACACCTCAGTCTTCTTTGACATATCCTCGCTCATCCATGCGGACTGGACACTGGCTAGGAGTTGGTTGGCGGCCGAGAGCGGAGTCGGCTGTCTTGGTTGCTTTGTTGGGTCTGCTCCTGTCTCTGGCCATGCTCCCTCCACCCCAGCAGACGACGGCGTGGAACACCGCAGAGGCCACCACAGTGTATATGTTTCTTTTACTTTTTATTCATAGCTGTATGTAGAAGTGGCTGGTTGTATCCGCTGCTTTAATGGCTTTAATGTCCTTTGTGTTCTTTGATGTTTGATGTTTCCCTCTTACACACATGTGAGAGGGATGTGTACTATGGCTTTGAGTTGTTGTTGTTTTTTTCCGTTGGCCTCAGTCTGGACCCCCTCTCCAGGGCTCAGGCTTAGACCGATTTTTTTATTTTATTTTATTTTATTTTAATCTCCCCTCCCCTTATTTACCTGTATCTCATCTTTTTGGTAAGGGGCGCTGGAAGCCGGCAGACCCGTCAGCAACCCTGTTCTGTCTCCCTGTAATTTTTGTCTGATATATATATATTTTTCGCGCACTAATTGACTGATGATGTCAAGTTATTGATGGGAAAATTCATTTTTCGACAATATGATTTGCCTGAGTGGCTAGGAGAGTAAAATGGATTAGAAAGGACAGATTAAAAAAAAAAATTTAATTAACAATAAAATAATATAATTATTTAATTTTTTTAAACTTGGGACTTCCCGCGGGCCGAATTTTGGACCCTGGCGGGCTGTAGTTTGGGAAACCCTGGTTTACAGTGTGGAGGACACGCTCATGTCCGAAAAAAGTCTACACGTCCTAGTAAGAGTCTGCACTGTGGCGGACAAACTCACGTCCACATATCCTGCAAAGAGTACAATGTGGACGACACTTATGTCCACATGTCCTATAGAAGGACTCCTCACTATGGAGGACACACTCATGCTTGCATCTCCTACACAGAGTCCACACTGTGGGGAACACATTAATCTCCACAAGTCTGACGACGAGTCTATACTGTGAAGCAGTGGTTCTCAAATGGGGGTACGCGTACCCCTGGGAGTACTTAAAGGTATGCCAAGGGGTACGTGAGATTTTTTTTTTAAATATTCTAAAAATAGCAACAATTCAAAAAATCCTTTATAAATGTATTTATTTGTTAATGACTGAAGTACTGATATCAACCAAAGCTCCTCATCCAGCCCCTCGGAATGTAAGTAATGTAAATAATTCAAGGTATATACTATGATGATTAACTTGTGTGATGACTGTATTATGCTGATAGTAGAAATTTGTACCATGAATGGATTAACGTGGACCCCGACTTTATTCGGGTGTTACCATTTAGTGGTCAATTGTACGGAATATGTACTGAACTGTGCAATCTACTAATACAAGTTTCAATCAATCAATTGAAAAATAGCAACAATTCAAAAATCCTTTATAAATATATTTATTGAATCATACTTCAACAAAATTTGAATGTAAGTTCATAAACTGTGAAAAGAAATGCAACAATGCAATATTCAGTGTTGACATCTAGATTTTTTGTGGACATGTTCCATAAATATTGATGTTAAAGATTTCTTTTTTTGTGAAGAAATGTTTAGAATTATGTTCATGAATCCAGATGGATCTCTATTACAATCCCCAAAGAGGGCACTTTAAGTTGATGATTACTTCTGTGTAGAAATCTTTATTTATAATTGAATCCCTTGTTTATTTTTCAACAAGTTTTTAGTTATCTTTATATATATTTTTCCAAATAGTTCAAGAAATATCACTACAAATGAGCAATATTTTGCACTGTTATACAGTTTAATAAATCCGAAACTGATGATATAGTGCTGCATTTTACTTCTTTATCTCGTTTTTTCAACCCAAAATGATTTGCTTTGATTAGGGGGTACTTGAATTAAAAAAATGTTCACAAGGGGTACATCACTGAAAAAATGTTGGGAACCACTGCTGTGAAGGACACACACATGGCCTAAAAAAGTCTACACTGTGGGGGATGAACTCATGTCCCCAAGTACTATCAATCATCAATTAATCAAAGTTGACTTATACAGCCCTTAATCACAAATGTCTCAAAGGGCTGCACAAGCCACAACAACATCCTCGGCTCAGATCCACATCAGGGCAAGAAAAAAACTCAACCCAATGTGGACAACGAGAAACCTTGGAAGGGACCGCAAATGTGGGGACCTTGGGTGACCTGTGCAATGGATGCCGAGTGGATACAGTTAATAACGTGAGCGTCCAGTTCATAGTGAGAACTACAAAGAGTCTACACTGTGGAAGACACACTCATGTCCACAAGTACTTTTCCTGATTTAGGAGCAGTGGAGTTGCTCACTGCTGGACATCATCAAGTCTAAGTTCCTGGCACCAGTGGGTGGAAGACAAACACTTTGTTTTTTTGGACTGCAGCACAGCTGGACGCTGAACAATACACATACACACACACAATATCCATGGGTCTTTTTCCTATTTTCCGTTCTCAGGCAGGTGCAGCTGATTGTAAGCTCGTTAAGTGATGTCATCAACTTTAAAAATAAAAAATAAAAAACACTGGTGAGGTCAGAGGTCAGTCCATGACTATTAAACGGGGACAGGCGAACATCCATCCATTTTCTACTGCTTATTCCTTTTGGGGTCGCTGGTGCCTATCTCAGCTACAATCGGACGGAAGGCAGTGTACACCCTGGACAAGTCGCCACCTCATCGCAGGGCGAGAGGCAAACATCTTGTATTGAAAGTCAGCAAACATCCACAGTGCATGCTTGGAAAAAAGCAAATGGTTGTTGTAATGGACGAGGACATTGTCCAGAAAGGGAACAATTGTTGACAACCCAGCTCAGTTTTGAACCCCGTCTCTGTCATGAAAATGCACCAAACATTTTAATTGAAATCTACACAAAACTAATAAAGAAGAAATAAGAAAAAAAGAGACCAACTATCGGCTGCATCCACCTGCCTGGTCCACCCAGCCACTACATACTGCTGCGAAATAAAGCACAAACAGGAAAAGCAGGGGGAAACAGGAAATACAACAATAAAAGTAACTTGTTTACAAAGTAATGTATTTCAACTTATTCCTTTCCATAAAATACACATTTGATCATGAGTCAATATCAATATGTCATTAGTCTCATGCTGCTGACAAGGCATTTTCAGTGAAATGCATTGTGGGGAAACAGTGACGCCAGGGTGCATGTGTGTGTCCCGTAAACGCGTGAAAAGTGTTGTTTCCTTCCAACACAATACAACAGGAAGTGTAGTACACAATATGAGCGAACACAAAGAGACTTTAAGAATGACATCATGGCGTCCTTCCTGCTCGTCACACCATTGGCCCAGAAGACAATTTCATCTTTACACACGCCCTCGGTCATAAAGAGCACAGCGGGGGTCAGAGGGCACGGATGTCCTTCCCAGTATGCATCTCCCAGCTGATCGTGGCATCCTCGAGGGGTTGCTGCCTTGCTCAAAAGCATGCTGGGAAAGTCAGGGTGTTCTCATGGAATCTAAATTTAACCGCAACAGCAGGACCGTTTCATGTTCTGACACGCTGTGTGTGTGTGAGAGAACACGCTTGTCCTTAGCGTTTCGACCACTTCTCTCCGGGAATCAACATGCATTGGTTAATTCCTCAGTAGTAGCGTTGATCAAAGTCATGACAATAAACATTCGCTTTATTGCCGCAACACAAAAGTAGACATTAATTCTCAGAATTACCATGTAGCTCATAAGCGAGCAAATTAACTCGGGACCAATCAGAGTCGCCTCAGGGACGGTTTTAAGTCTTCACTTGTTGGCGTCACCACGGTCCACTTGTGATTTGTGGTTCTGGTCCTTTGGTTGCGGTCTTGCTTCTCCGGGGGACTTTGACCAAATGAGCCGCAGTTAAAATTACAGATACTACGAATTAATTTTTTTCTACGCCATAAAATGTAGCCATAATATGGCCGAAAACTCTGCTCTAGGGCAGTGGTTCTCAACCTTTTTTCAGTGAAGTACCCCCTGTGAACATTTTTTTAATTCAAGTACCCCCTAATCAGAGCAAAGCATTTTTGGTTGAAAAAAATAGATAAAGAAGTAAAATACAGCACTACGTCATCAGTTTCTGATTTACTAAATTGTATAACTCATTTTTGTAGTGATCTTTCTGGAACTATTTGGCAAAAAATATATAAAAATAACTAAAAACGTTTTCAAAAATAAACAAGCGCTTAAATTTTAAATAAATATTTCTACACATAGAAGTAATAATCAACTTAAATTGCCCTCTTTGGGGATTGTAATAGAGATCCATCTGGATTCATGAACTTAATTCTAAACATTTCTTCACACAAAAAGAAATCTTTAACATTAATATTTATGGAACATGTCCACAAAAAATATAGCTGTCAACACTGATTAGATAGATAGATAGATAGATACATAGATAGATAGATAGATAGATAGATAGATAGATAGATAGATAGATAGATAGATAGATAGATAGATAGATAGATAGATAGATAGATAGATAGATAGATAGATAGATAGATAGTACTTTATTGATTCCTTCAGGAGAGTTCCTTCAGGAAAATTAAAAATCCAACAGCAGTGTACAGAGTTGAGATCAATTTAAATAAAAGTAAAAAGTAAATAATGGAGGTTTAAATGGAAACAAAATAGAGAAATATTACAATAACAATACAAACTAAAAAGCAACAATGGGAATAAGAATATAACAGTAAAATATTTGTATTCCCATTGTTGCTTTTTAGTTTTTATTCTAATTGTAATTCAAATTTAAAAAAACTAATTAAAAAAACTTAGTATTGTGATTATTGCGTTGTTGGATTTCTTTTCACAGTTTATGAACTTAAATTCATATTTTGTTAAAGTATTATTCAATAAATATATTTATAAAGGATTTTTGCTATTTTTTAGAATATTTTTAAAAAATCTCACGTACCCCTTGGCATACCTTCAAGTACCCCCAGGGGTACGCGTACCCAGATTTGAGAACCACTGCTCTAGGGTTGTATAGTACCGCGATACTAGTGAATCGTTTTAGGGATGATACCGTCTCTGAAATGTATCGATCCCGCACCCGCACCCACCCCCGCGCCCATGTGGTAGTCTCGTCGTTACATCGCTGGTTTACAAGCAGAGGAGCATGTTCGGCAGCACACAATCACAGAGTACTTACAAGCAGACACAGCCTGTAGACCAGGGGTGTCAAACTCATTTTATCCCAGGGGCCGCATGGAGGAAAATCTATTCCCATGCGGGCCGGACTGGTAAAACCATGGCATGATAACTTAAAAATAAAGGCAACTTCAAATTTGTTTTCTTTGGCCAAAAATAGAACAAGCATATTCTGAAATAATCCTGAAATAATGACAAATAATCCTCTTGGCAAAAACTTCAATTTAGTGCAAAAGCTCTGAGGGAAAAAAAGATGCCGTTTCCAAAACCCCATGAACTATGTCACTGTGTTTTTATTAAACATTAAACTTGAAGCACTTCCTGTTCAGCATTATCATGTTAACAGCTCATTGAAGACATGTTTGGAAAGTCAACCAAGTGTTTCCTCACACCGCCACATTGGTGACATCCGCAACTGCCACAACACATTCATTTACAATCACTCAAATATTACAATGGTAATATAATCAAAACAATGATCAAAATAGACACCATAATGGCCGAATTAAACGTAACATAACTACCAACTTAAACGATTTGAACTTAGTAGATTTAAATATAAAATAAGAGAGAAAAAACAACAAATGTAGAACCACACATTTTACAATGAAGTTCAGGAGGCACATCGTGCTGTCAACATACAGTGAGCACTGCACGAAACTGTAACTAAAAAGATTATGGTCATGTTGACTTTGCATTTTACAGTTTCGTTATTTTTATCTGTTGAGTGGATAATTTACAATTTAAAAAAGTTATGGTGCGTTGCTACAGCATTAGTCTGTTGCCAGCCACAATTGACGCTGATTGGAGTAGCGGCAGCCAAAGGGGCACTTAAAGTCAGGTGACACGTAATCTTTAAACAGTGTCATGTGTGACGAGGGTTACACTTGAATTGCTATTGCGAAATCAAGTGGTCACATTTAGAACAGCAGTTTCTTTCATTGAAAAAATTGCAGCTAATGTTACACTTAAAGTATTTTGCGGGCCGTGGGCCAGATTAAACCTGTCTGCGGGTTTGAGACCCCTGGTGTAGACAGAAAAGGGAAAACGGACGCATTATGGTCTAAAAACTAAAGATAAAGGTGAAGTTATAACACTGAAACGCCCTCAAACATGGCTAGCTCACTAGCGGCTAACATCCAGCCCAAATCGGCAGTGTTTTAGCTACTTCTAAATCACTAATCTTCGCCTCCATGGCGACAAATAAATTAAGTTTCTTACAAGTATCATCCCTGCAGGACGGGGAATAGTTAAACATGTTTCACTACACACCATAGCTCACCGGCATCAAAATGTAAACAAACGCCATGGGTAGATCTACACCTGACAGCTACTGTAATGATATCAAGTACAGGCACGAATATAGTCGATTCTGCTATGATTACTTCGATATTTTTTGGCATCACATCTTCTTTCGATTTTAAAAAATGTATAGTATGTTTATAAACTCAGGAAATATGTTCAGGACTTTAAATATGACCAATGTATGATCCTGTAACTACTTGGTATCGGATTGATACCCAAATTTGTGGTATCATCCAAAACTAATGTAAAGTATCAAACAACAGAAGAATAAGTGATTATTACATTTTAGCAGAATTTTAGAACAAGTTAAAAGAGAAAGTAAGAAGATATTAACAGTAAATGAACAGGTAGATTAATAATTAATTTTCAACCACTTGTCCTTAATAATGTTGACAAAATAATAGGATGAGAAAAGACACAATACAATGGGGCAAAAAGGTATTTAGTCAGCCACCGATTGTGCAAGTTCTCCCACTTAAAATGATGACAGAGGTCTGTAATTTTCATCATGGGTACACTTCAACTGTGAGAGACAGAATGTAAAAAAAAAAAATCCAGGAATTCACATTGTAGGAATTTCAAAGAATATATTTGTAAATTATTGTTGGAAAATAAGTATTTGGTCAATAACAAAAATTCAACTCAATACTTGTAATATAACCTTTGTTGGCAGTAACAGAGGTCAAACGATTACTATAGGTCTTTACCAGGTTTGCACACACAGGAGCTGGTATTTTGGCCCATTCCTCAATGCAGATCTTCTCGAGAGGAGTGATGTTTTGGGGCTGTCGCCGAGCAACACAGACTTTTAAACTCCCTCCACAGATTTTCTATGGGGTTGAGGTCCGGAGACTGGCTAGGACACACCAGGACTTTCAAATGCTTCTTACGGAGCCACTCCTTTGTTGCCTGGGCGGTGTGTTTGGGATCATTGTCATGCTGGAAGACCCAGCCACGTTTCATCTTCAAAGCTCTCACTGATGGAAGGAGGTTTTGGCTCAAAATCTCACGATACATGGCCCCATTCATTCTTTCCTTAACACGGATCAGTCGTCATGTCCCCTTAGCAGAAAAACAGCCCCAAAGCGTGATGTTTCCACCCCCATGCTCCACAGTAGGTGTGGTGTTCTTGGGATGAAACTCAGTATTCTTCTTCCTCCAAACACGACGAGTTGAGTTTGTACCAAAAAGTTCTATTTTGGTTTCATCCGACCACCTGACAATCCTCTGCTGCATCATCCATGTGCTCTCTCGCAAACTTCAGACGGGCCTGGACATGCACTGGCTTAAGCAGAGGGACAAGTCTGGCACTGCAGAATTTGATTCCCTGTCGGCGTAGTGTGTTACTGATGGTAACCTTTGTTACTTTGGTCCCAGCTCTCTGCGGGTCATTCACCAGGTCCCCCTCTGTGTGGTTCTGGGATTTTTGCTCACCGTTCTCATGATCATTTTGACCCCATGGGATGAGATCTTGCGTGGAGCCCCAGATCAAGGGAGATTATTAGTGGTCTCGTATGTCTTCCATTTTCTGATAATTGCTCCCACAGTTAAATTTTTCACACCAAGCTTGCCTATTGTAGATTCACTCTTCCCAGTCTGGTGCAGGTCTACAATTTTTTTCCTGCTGTCCTTCGACAGCTCTTTGGTCTTGGCCATAGTGGAGTTTTGAGTCTGACTGTTTGAGGCTGTGTACAGGTGTCTTTTATACAGATAACCAGTTCAAACAGGTTCCATTAATACAGGTAATGAGTGGAGGACAGAAGAGCTTCTTAAAGAAGAAGTTACAGGTCTGTGAGAGCCAGAGATCATCCTTGTTTGAAGTGACCAAATACTTATTTTCCACCATAATTTAAAAATAAATTATTTAAAATTCCTACAATGTGCATTCCTGGATTTGTTTTCACATTCTGTCTCTCACAGTTGAAGTGTACCTATGATGAAAATTACAGACCTCTGTCATCATTTTAAGTGGGAGAACTTGCACAATCGGTGGCTGACTAAACTCTTTTTTGCCCCACAGTATGTTACTGTATATGACAGCAGATTAATTAAGAGCCTTTGTTCGTTTACTTACTACTAAAAGACAAGTTGTTTAGTATGTTCACTCTTTTATTTAGGGACTTAACTGCAATAAGAAACATGTGTTTAATGTACCCCAAGATTTTTTTTGTTAAAATAAAGTCAATAATGCAATTTTTTTGTGGTTCCCTTTATTTAGAAAAGTACTGACAAGTATCAAAACAATTTTAGTACCGGTAGCAAAATATTGGTATCGTTACAACATTACTCTGCTCCAGTGGTTTTTGACCTTTTTTCCAGCAAAAATAAGGGGTTGTACTTTAAGGAATTCCTCCTACGGGCTTTGGACAAATGAGTCGCGGTTAAAATTACAGATACTACACATAGCGGTGATGACAAATTTCTACAAATTTTGCCTACGCCATAAGATGTGTGCGTGGCATGGCGGCAAACATTGCTTTGATGAGTTGCCACAAAACTCAAAAAGTTAATTCAGCTACACAAATTCAGATCTTGGTCTTATGTTGAAATGATAACACCCTGAAGTGCCTCGATGGCTCAGTGCCTGTTCCTACCTATTCGTAGTGGGTGGAGCCAAGCGGCGAGAACAGCCTCATGCCACCACAAATCTAACTGTCATTTCTGCACTTTAGTTGACTTGCGACAAATACTAAGCTGATGGGTGATAATAAATCGCAAAAAATGTTTTGCAAATGACAGGATGTGGGCGTGGAATGCCACCAAACTTTGATCTGAGGGTTTGTCACAAAACACATTTTACACAATTTTCCCAGTTTGGATCTTAAACCCAATTGCTACAATTGACAATGACAGTCTGAAGTAGCTTTGTTTTATTTAATTTATTTTTACTCTGTTTTATTGCAGCGGAGCAAGCCCCACAGGGGCCATGAAGAGCACCACAAGGGCCCCATTGAAATTGGAAGCGTTTAGCATGGTCTCTGAAATATCACAAAATCTCATAACTTCACCCCCAAGTCACAACTTCTACACAAAGTTTGTGTAGAAGTCGTGTGTGAACGCTGAAGAGTCAAAGCTGAACTGAAATGCTGCAAGGAAAATATGAACTTAGAAGGTGAAAAATTGCTAGTCTTCATGTTTTGATGCTGGAATAGTTTGACAAAATACTGTAGAAAGCCCAATTTTTTTTCTCAAGAACAGAGCAACTTAGTTTTGAATAATTCGGAATGTTGGGATAAGAAAGAATTTAGGGAGGTGAGGGGAAACTGTTTGTCCGAATGTTCTGAAACTTTTCAATTTGGAATGGTCTTAATCAGTTGAGAAATGTGGGAGACTGGAAGCTGTAAAAAAAAAAAAAAAAGGGTCTACACTTCACTTTGTTGTTTAGGAATGTGCCAAGATGTTGTCCAAAATAACACGAACATTATGTGACAGAATAGGAATGAAAAAATGTTGGTGCAAAATATTGTGTGAATGCTCATCAGCAAACAATAACTAAGAGTTCAGTTAGCACCATCTGCTGGCGGAATTAGTTTTGTTGTGCCACATAAAAATAACCAACAGGCTCATAAAAACAAGTCTTCCTATTAAATACAGACAGAAAAATACTGTCTTCCACAGCAGATATTATTCTCTCCATAAACCTCCATGAACAAAGGTGTGTGTAGTAGTGTGTCTTACTCGAGTGTGTTGACATGACACACAGATGTTCTAGATCAGACCTGGGGCACTCTGTGCGTCCCTGTCCGGCCCGCGTGAGGCCAATCATCAAATACAAAATATATTTTAAAAAAGTATCTATGTCGAGTATGCAATACAACGGTGCTGCTTTTGTATTGAAAAGCATTATTTGTTAAAAAAAAAAAAATAAAAGTAATAATTTGACATAAAAAAGTAATAATTTTACGAGAAAATATTAAATATTACAGAAACAAAGAATATGCAAATATTTTCCCAATTTTAATCGGAAAAAAGTCGACACATTGTGAGAAAAAGACTGCTGTGTTGGATCCGCTTTGGACTGGACTCTTGCGACTGTGTTGGATCCATTATGGATTGAACTTTCACAGTATCATGTTAGACCCGCTCGACATCCATTGCTTTCCTCCTCTCCAAGGTTCTCATAGTCATCATTGTCACCGACGTCCCACTGGGTGTGAGTTTTCCTTGCCCTTATGTGGGCCTACCGAGGATGTCGTAGTGGTTTGTGTTGTGGTTTGTGCAGCCCTTTGAGACACTAGTGATTTAGGGCTATATAAGTAAACATTGATTGATGGATTGATTTGTTTTTGTTGTTGTTGTTTTTTGGTAATTGTTTTTTAATATTCATTTCTTCAAGTTATTACAGTATGTCTCTATATACAGTACATATTTATTTATTTTTCTTTAATTAATTTTGGCCAAAGGGGGTGCATTTTAATTTCTTTCACACACTTCTTACTACATATAATGACCAGAGGGGAAGCACTTTTAAAAGAGACCCACAGTCAATTTGAAAAATCCCTTCTTTTTGGGACCACCCTAATTTGATAGCTTTCACCACCAGGGGTGCAAATGAGACATTCTCTATTAGATGCAATAGCTTTCATATAAAAGGTACTTTTCCTTCTTGATGTCTCAAGAAGGGTAGAAACACAAGACCACACACACATTCTTGTATGTGTTACCTTCTTCAGACCTCTGAAAAATACCTACTTCCTTCGGACCACCCTTTCTGGATATATAAAGATTTGTATTTACAAACCCCGTTTCCATATGACTTGGGAAATTGGGTTAGATGTAAATAAAAACGTAATACAATGATTTGCAAATCATTTTCAACCCATATTCAATTGAATATGCTACAAAGACAACATATTTGATGTTCAAACTGATAAACTTTTTTTTTTTTCAAATAATCATTACTTTTCAAATTTGATGCTAGCAACACGTGACAAAGAAGTTGGGAAAGGTGGCAATAAATACTGATAAAGTTGAGGAATGCTCATCAAACACTTATATGTAACATCCCACAGGTGTGCAGGCTAATTAGGAACAGTTGGGTGCCATGATTGGGTATAAAAGCAGCTTCCATGAAATGCTAAGTAATTCACAAACAAGGATGGGGTGAGGGTCACCACTTGGTGAGCAAATTGTCGAACAGTTTTAGAACAACATTTCTCAACGAGCTATTGTCGGGAATTTAAGGATTTTACTATCTATGGTCCGTAAATACATAAAAAGGTTCAGAGAATCTGGAGAAATCACTGCACGTAAGCGATGATATTACGGACCTTTGATCCCTCAGGCGGTACTGCATCAAAAACCGACATCAGTGTGTAAAGGATATCACTACATGGGCTCAGGAACACTTCATAAAACCACTGTCAGTAACTACAGTTGGTTTGCTACATCTGTAAGTGCAAGTTAAAACTCTACTATGCAAAGCCAAACCCATTTATCAACAACACCCTGAAACGCCGCTTGCTTCGCTGGGCCGAAGCTCATCTAAGATGGACTGATGCAAAGTGGAAAAGTGTTCTGTGGTCTGACGAGTTCACATTTCAAATTATATTTGGAAACATAGAACGTGGTGTCCTCCAGGACAAAGAGGAAAATAACCATTCGGATTGTTATAGGCGCAAAGTTCTAAAGCCAGCATCTGTGATGGTATGGGGGTGCATTAGTGCCCAAGGCATGGGTAACTTACACATCTGTGAAGGCACCTTTAATGCTGAAAGGTCCATACAATGGGCTCACCACTCATAGGAGGGGCCATAAAGGTCGGGTGCATTGTGAGCTGGGCGGCAGCCGAAGGCAGTGCACCTGGCGGTCCGATCCTCGGCTACAGAAGCTAGCTCTTGGGACGTGGAACGTCACCTCACTGGGGGGGAAGGAGCCTGAGCTAGTCCGCGAGGTAGAGAAGTTCCGGCTGGATATAGTCCGACTCACCTCGACGCACAGCAAGGGCTCTGGAACCAGTTCTCTCGAGAGGGACTGGACCCTCTTCCACTCGGGCGTTGCCGGCAGTGAGAGGCGACGGGCTGGGGTGGCAATTCTCGTTGCCCCCCGGCTCAAAGCCTGCACGTTTGAGTTCAACCCAGTGGACGAGAGGGTAGCTTCCCTTCGCGTGGGGGGACGGGTCCTGACTGTTGTTTGTGCTTACGCACCAAACAGCAGTTCAAAATACCCACCCTTTTTGGGTACACTCGAGGGAGTTCTGGAAAGTGCTCCCCCGGGTGATTCCCTTGTCCTACTGGGGGACTTCAACGCTCATGTTGGCAACGACAGTGAAACCTGGAGAGGCATGATTGGGAAGAATGGTCGTCCGGATCTAAACCCGAGTGGTGTTTTGTTATTGGACTTTTGTGCTCGTCACGGATTGTCCATAAACACCATGTTCAGAACAAACACCACGTTCAAATATAAGGGTGTCCATCTGTGCACTTGGCACCAGGACACCCTAGGCCGCAGTTCCATGATCGACTTTGTAGTTGTGCCATCGGATTTGCGGCCTCATGTTCTGGACACTCGGGTAAAGAGAGGGGCGGAGCTTTCTACCGATCACCACCTGGTGGTGAGTTGGCTACGATGGCGGGGGAGGATGCCGGACAGACCTGGCAGGTCCAAACGCATTGTGAGGGTCTGCCGGGAACGTCTGGCAGAGTCTCCTGTCAGAGAGAGTTTCAATTCACGCCTCCGGGAGAACTTTGAACATGTCACGAGGGAGGTGCGTGACATTGAGTCCGAGTGGACCATGTTCCGAACCTCTATTGTCGAGGCGGCTGATTGGAGCTGTGGCCGCAAGGTTGTTGGTGCCTGTCGTGGCGGTAATCGCAGAACCCGTTGGTGGACACCAGCAGTGAGGGATGCCGTCAAGCTGAAGAAGGAGTCCTATCGGGTTCTTTTGGCTCATAGGACTCCGGAGGCAGTGGACGGGTACCGACGAGCCAAGCGGTGTGCAGCTTTAGCGGTCGCGGAGGCAAAAACTCGGACATGGGAAGAGTTCGGGGAAGCCATGGAAAACGACTTCCGGACGGCTTCGAAGCGATTCTGGACCACCATACGCCGCCTCAGGAAGGGGAAGCAGTGCACTATCAACACCGTGTATGGTGCGGATGGTGTTCTGCTGACTTCGACTGCGGATGTTGTGGATCGGTGGAGGGAATACTTCGAAGACCTCCTCAATCCCACCAACACGTCTTCCTTTGAGTAAGCGGTGCCTGGGGAATCTGTGGTGGACTCTCCTATTTCTGGGGCTGAGGTCGCTGAGGTAGTTAAAAAGCTCCTCAGCGGCAAGGCCCCGGGGGTGGATGAGATCCGCCCGGAGTTCCTTAAGGCTCTGGATGCTGTGGGGCTTTCTTGGTTGACAAGACTCTGCAGCATCGCGTGGACATCGGGGGCGGTACCTCTGGAATGGCAGACCGGGGTGGTGGTCCCTCTCTTTAAGAAGGGGGACCGGAGGGTGTGTTCCAACTATCGTGGGATCACACTCCTCAGCCTTCCCGGTAAGGTTTATTCAGGTGTACTGGAGAGGAGGCTTCGCCGGATAGTCGAACCTCGGATTCAGGAGGAACAGTGTGGTTTTCGTCCTGGTCGCAGAACTGTGGACCACCTCTATACTCTCGGCAGGGTTCTTGAGGGTGCATGGGAGTTTGCCCAACCAGTCTACATGTGCTTTGTGGACTTGGAGAAGGCATTCGACCGTGTCCCTCGGGAAGTCCTGTGGGGAGTGCTCAGAGAGTATGGGGTACCGGACTGTCTTATTGTGGCAGTCCGCTCCCTGTATGATCAGTGTCAGAGCTTGGTCCGCATTGCTGGCAGTAAGTCGGACACGTTTCCAGTGAGGGTTGGACTCCGCCAAGGCTGTCCTTTGTCACCGATTCTGTTCATAACTTTCATGGACAGAATTTCTAGGCGCAGCCAAGGCGTTGAGGGGATCCGGTTTGGTGGCCACGGGATTAGATCTCTGCTTTTTGCAGATGATGTAGTCCTGATGGCTTCATCTGGCCGGGATCTTCAGCGCTTACTGGATCGGTTCGCAGCAGAGTGTGAAGCGACGGGAATGAGAATCAGCACCTCCAAGTCCGAGTCCATGGTTCTCGCCCGTAAAAGGGTGGAGTGCCATCTCCGGGTTGGGGAGGAGACCCTGCCCCAAGTGGAGGAGTTCAAGTACCTAGGAGTCTTGTTCACGAGTGGGGGAAGAGTGGATCGTGAGATCGACAGGCGGATCGGTGCGGCGTCTTCAGTAATGCGGACGTTGTATCGATCCGTTGTGGTGAAGAAGGAGCTGAGCCGGAAGGCAAAGCTCTCAATTTACCGGTCGATCTACGTTCCCATCCTCACCTATGGTCATGAGCTTTGGGTCATGACCGAAAGGATAAGATCACGGGTACAAGCGGCCGAAATGAGTTTCCTCCGCCGGGTGGCGGGGCTCTCCCTTAGAGATAGGGTGAGAAGCTCTGCCATCCGGGAGGAGCTCAACGTAAAGCCGCTGCTCCTCCACATCGAGAGGAGCCAGATGAGGTGGTTCGGGCATCTGGTCAGGATGCCACCCGAACGCCTCCCTAGGGAGGTGTTTAGGGCACGTCCAGCTGGTAGGAGGCCACGGGGAAGACCCAGGACACGTTGGGAAGACTATGTCTCCCGGCTGGCCTGGGAACGCCTCGGGATCCCCGGGAAGAGCTAGACGAAGTGGCTGGAGAGAGGGAAGTCTGGGCTTCCCTGCTTAGGCTGCTGCCCCCGCGACCCGACCTCGGATAAGCGGAAGATGATGGATGGATGGATGGTCCATACAGGTTTTTGAGCAACATATTTTGTCATCCAAGCAACATTATCATGGACGCCCCTGGTTATTTCAGCAAGACAATGCCAAGCCACGTGTTACAACAGCGTGGCTTCGTAGTAAAAGAGTGTGGGTACTTTCCTGGCCCGCCTGCAATCCAGACCTGTCTCCCATCGAAAATGTGTCGAGCATTATGAAGCATAAAATACGACAGCGGAGACCCCGGACTGTTGAACGACTGAAGCTCTACATAAAACAAGAATGGGAAAGAATTCCACTTTAAAAGCTTCGACAATTAGTTTCCTCAGTTACCAAAAGTTTGAGTGTTGTTAAATAAAAGGTGATGTAACACAGTGGTGAACATGCCCTTTCCCAACTACTTTGGCACGTGTTGCAGCCATGAAATTCTAAGTTAATTATTATTTGCAAAAAAAAAAAAAAAAGTTTGTTTGAAAATCAAATATCTTGTCTTTGTAGTGCATTCAATTGAATATGGGTTGAAAAGAATTTTACGGGAATAACGCGGGATTTCCCTCACTTTGCATTGATTAGGAACAGATTATACAGAGTGAGCCGTGACACTCAGACAGGGGAGGAAATCACCCAATTGTTGGTGCCAAAAGCCGTCGGGAAATGATTTTCCAGGGGTCACATTTTAACCCGATGGCCCAGCACATGGGCTATGATAAAACACTTAATCGGATAATGACCCGGTTCTATTGGCCAGGCATTCGGGCAGACGTGTGCCATTGGTGACTATCAACTAGTCAACCCCGCCCACACCTAGAGCACCTTTGCGGCCATTACCACTCATAGAGGTCCCGTTTGAGCGAATTGGCATGGACCTTGTCGGGCCATTTCACCCGAGCACCCAGGGATATTGCTTTGCGCTAGTCCTGGTGGATTATGCAATGTGCTATCCCGGAGCAGTTCCACTGTGCTCCATCTCTGCAAAGAGTGAAGCGCAGGCACTGTTTCAAGTTATCTCCCAAGTTGGAATCCCGAAAGAGATTCCAACTGACCATGGCACGTCCTTTATGTCACGCACGTTAAAGGAGCTGTACGGAGTATTGGGGATCAAATCTAATCAGACTAGCGTTTACCACCCACAGACGGATGGGTTGGTGTTATTTGCAGTGCAGGACGTTCTCCAGGCCTCAACAGGATTTTCTCCATTTGAACTGCTTTTTGGCCGGAAAGCGCGTGGGGTATTGGACCTAGTTAAAGAAAGCTGGGAGGAAGGTCCAAGACCCAGTGGAGGTACAGTATCTGGTACTTGGAGGAAGGCAAGGTGCGGCCTCAGATGGATAAAACCGCAGCAGTTGCGGCCTGCCCGACCCCGAAGACGAAAAAGGAGGTGAGGCAGTTTTTTCTATCCCGTTTTGTTTGCAGGCGGATGCGTCGGGCAGAGGACTGGGAGCCGTTTTATCTCAGCAGCGGGGGGGGGGGGGCACAGACCATCTGGTCCTGTATATCAGCAGGAAACTATCAGAAAGAGAGGCCAGATACAGCACGGTGGAGAGGGAGTGCCTCACCATCCGGTGGGCGGTCGGTGCCCTCCGGTACTATCTGCTGGGACGCCCACTCAGCCTCTGCTCGGACCACAAGCCCCTCCAGTGGCTCCACCGCATGAAAGATGCCAACGCGCGGATCACCCTGTGGTATCTCACTTTACAACCCTACAATTTCAGAGTGATCCATAGGCCGGGAACGCAGATGGCCATGGCGGACTTCCTCTCCCGTGCTCAGGCGGAGGGGGGGGGAGTAGGCGCGGCCGGCCTAAGTCTGGCGGTGGAGGTATGTGGGAGGATGTTGTGATCAGCACACTGCAGGTGTAATGGTCGGCGACCCCGTCTGGGCTGCTGGAGACAGCAAACCCTCAGACGGGGATGTGGCATGTGCGGGACGGCGAGACGCAGCGGGCAGGTGATTAGATTTTGCAGGTGGTACGCGTGAATCTAATCAACTGTTGTCTTTAACAGCGAGCGGCCAGCGGAGGAGGAGCAGAGAGGATTGGAGAGACTGAAAAGTCGACAAGAAAATGCACATTGATGAAAAGAATCATATTAAAAACACTGTCAACTCTAGGCAACTGGCTTCCAGCGTGTATCTGTGGAATTGTGAGGAGGAAAAGCTTACACTCCTACTTCTAAAGTACAGTTTGCATTTTCATCATCCATTCCATAAATGATGCTCTGTATTAACTGTTATACTTAAAACATAGCATTTTCACCTTGAGACAATTTTTTGTTCATAAAGTATATTTATTTTTGCATCAGACATTCAGAAATGATCAAACAATACACAGTAGAAGCGGTCGACACCATCAAATATACTTAGCTTTTTCTAAAATAAGTACAAAACCCTTGCAATAAATTATTTTAAAAGTCTATACCAATATCACAAAAAAATAAACCAGCTTTTTTACATTGTGATGTCAGTCCTTCATGGCAAAATGGATGAATGCTGTAACCTGTCAATCCAAATGACAGTACTGCAAAGATTTTAGTTTTTTGGTATTTGGAAATTAACTACATAAAATACATATACGTATCCCAAACAGCTGTATCAGAAGTCTGCGTCCAGAGTGAATTCGCAGTCCTTCATGCTGGACATGACTCCAAATCTCTGGTACTCACCAACCCGTTTCTCAAAGAAATTGGTCTTTCCCTCCAAGGAAATGGATTCCATGAAGTCAAACGGGTTCTCTGCCTTGTAAACCTTAAATCATAGTGATTGACAAGGAGATTTTTAACGATATTACAAATTTAACCCCAGAAGAAGTTGGTGTCACCGGCCTTGGAGGATGTTTATTCAGTTGTTTTATTTTGTGAACAATATTAGGTACCAGACATAACACAAAACTAGAGTCTTTTCAAATAGTCATTTTCTGGTTTTAATAAAAAAGTTAAATAAATCAAGAATATCAATGGTGGAAGTCAATAGTTTCATTATAAGATCAGAGTAAAGAAATTATGTAATCACTCAATTCTGAGAAAACAATTACTAAATCCCCCTGTAAAGTTTTATTTCCATAGCTTGCATCTGCTTTTGATAACATATGTTAATTAGTCTGCAGTTTAAAAGGACTGTTCATACTTTGGCTTAGAGAGCTGTTGCACCAGGTGGTTTGACATGAATCATTTGTCCAACACGATAGATGTCAATTAAAACAAAGAAGAGGATCATCAAACTTTCTCAAAAAGGTAGTAGACAACGCTTCAAGATAAAAACAACTTAAAACAGAATGTCTTGACAACAGAAAATGCCCAGCAAAACAAATAAGGAACCAACTGGAGTCTCAGAAAACTGTAAGAAAGCCCCTAATTGAAATGGGATTTAAATAAAAAAGACCTAAACAAAAACAGGCATTAACAGCTAAACATAAATACAAGGTTCCAATGGGCTAAAGAAAAGCAACTGTGTACTCTGGTCGAAAGTCATATTCAGCGATGAATCGCAAATCTACAGTACATTGGACAAGGTGATGATGCGGGAACCTTTATCTGGTGGCGTTCCAATGAGAGTTATAAAGACGACTGCTTGAAGAAAACAAGCACATTTCGACAATCATTGATGATATGAGGCTGCATGTCAGGTAATGGCTCTGGGGACACGGCTGTCCTTACAGCTTCAATAAATGCACACGTTTAAATTGAAATTTGGCAAACTTTTCTTATTTGATCAATCAAAAGGATGTTTGGGGATGATGACATCATTTTTGAAGATGATTATACATGGTGCCATTGAGCAAACATTTTAAAAATGTTTCCTGAAGAATCAATGTCATGGCCTGCAAATAGTGCAGATCTCAATCCAATTGAAAATGTGTGGTGAGAATTTAAGAAAATGGTCCATGACAAGACTGCAACTTGCAAAACTGATCTGACAGCAGCAATCAAGAAAGTTGGAGCAAGATTGATGAAGAGTACTGTTTGTCACTCGTTAAGTCCATGCCTTAGAGACTATAAGCTCTTATAAAAAAAACAGAGGTGGTGCAACAAAGTACAAATGGTGTATTGTAGTGTTTTTAGTTTTCATGATTAAATAACTTTTTCCTCAGAATTGAGTGACTCCATTTGTTTTACGCTGTGTTATTTTATATTATTAATAACCTTGTTATCAATTTTAACAGCAGCCTTTAATTTAGTTTTGGTAAAAGTCTTTTGATGAAAATGTATTTATTACTTTTAGTCAGATTTTAGTCATTTAAATTGATTCAGTTGTAGTCTAGTTCTAGTCAACAAAATTACACATTGTAGTTAGCTAAAATTACAGTAAATATAGTCAACTGAAAAATTAAGTATAATTGATAAGGCCTTTTTATTGTTGGTTAGAAAGCACCTTTATTATTACCTTTATGTATCAATGCAAAGCATTTGTTTAACAAAAAAGTTGCATGACCTTATTGTCAAGAATGATATAATTAGTCTTATATAATAATTAGTCATTTTTTGCTACACAAGTCAATGCCCCAAAAAATCTTTAAGGCACTTTTTACAAAATCTTTCTATACTACGTCTCAGCAAAGAAGGTGTGTATGTGTGTTGTGAAACTGAGATACGATGCATGCTTTCATCATAAATTGTTTATGAAGGCAGCCAAACCGGAAGCAACAAATGCATATCTATCCATCTCTCCATCCATTTCCCACCGCTTGTCCCGCTTGGGTTCACAGGGGGTGGGGGGCTGGAGCCTTTCATAAATGTCCACTTCAAATAAATGAATAAATAGGAAATATTGTACCCCCTTCAAGTCTTTTTGCTGCACATGTGACTTAAGCGTGCTAGACCACATTAAAAGTTGTCATGCTCTTTTGATTTACCACAAAATAAACCAGTGGTTCTCAAACTTTTTTTCCCCAAGTACTACCTTAGAAAAAACTTGGCTCTCCAAGTACCACAATGATGACCAACATTAAAATACAGAATCATAGTGGGCCTAAGTATTCATTAAAAACAAGGCTGGTGTTCATTTTAACAAGTATATTTAATATTTTTGGCCACTGTAACATTACACACAATTTGAACAGTAACACCATGTTTGAATAAAGACAAATAAAACACTGTACTTTAATCCACTAATCCTGATTTGGCATAAGCTTAAAGATAAAAACAACTTAAAACAATATGCTTTGGATGGAGTAGTGTTACACGCACTACAGTTTGAGAATCACTGAAATAAACAATTCCTTGAGGCAGCGAAAATTACTTTATCATTTTTTTGTAAAGAATTAATACGGTAGAATCACGTTTAACTTACAATTGTGTAGATGTAACGATCAATGACTCGCATGGTGATGGCATCCTAGCACCAAAAATTAAATGTGACCTCTCCACTTTCTCCCAGGTGTACACCTACTTTGATGTTGAACATGTTAAATCTATAGAATTTTTTTGGGATGGTGAGAAATCAAACTTACTGATTTCACAAAGAAAGTATTTGATCGGCTCTCCTTTGTAACCAACTACTGGCCCTTTTTAATATGTACTCGGTAAAAGCACTGTGATGGGATATCTTCCCAACTTGTCCTACCAATCTAAAAAACAAAATTTGTTGTCTTATTTTCGTCCGGGGATAATAGGTTTACGATAACTAAGACAAAAACTATTATTAAAGTAATTAACACTGCTCTGCTTGATGTAAAAATACAACTGTTACGGATTACTCTTAGACAAACCAAACAGTCCAGCTGCAATCGATTGAATGGAGTAAGGATACAATGACTTGGATGAATGACAACATCCATAGCCATGTTACTGATTACCATACTTTATTTTCTGGATTTCTTTTAGTATTTTTTAAAGCCAGAAAGCTGCCATTAAAAAATGACTGTAGCCTTGTGTCATGTCTGTTATCTGCTTTTTTTCTTCTAAAATAAACAACTGAATGTACCTCCTCCAATACTGTTGATTCCATCATTTTTTCCAAGGGTTGTAGACGTACCTTGGCTAATCCCAGGTCAACCAGGAGGCGGTCAGCTACAAATTCGATGTACTGCTTCATCAGAGAGCTGTTGATTCCAATGAGATCCACTGGCAAGGCCTCCGTCAAGAACTCCTGTCTCAGCATGACAAAAAGATTAGGTACTGGTATCTTAAGGTCAAGGTCTTCCGAAAGACAGAACTTTCTGACCTGTTCAATGCTAACAGCCTTGGTGATGATGTCCTTCACCCGGTCTACAGAGGGCTTTTTCAGGAGGTAGCTATGCAGCAGGCAGGCAAAGTCGCAGTGGAGTCCCTACAGGAGACATAGCAGCACATTTCACACATCTACCACTATTTGTTAGTTTCACTTTTTCCTACTTCATCTCGACTGATCAGCTCATTTGAGTAGGTGAGGCCAGGCATGAGCCCTCTCTTCTTCAACCAGTAGATAGCAGCAAAGGAGCCGGAGAAGAAGATGCCCTCCACTGCCGCAAAAGCCACAATTCTCTCCCCTGACAGCACAACAAAAATAATATTAATAAATACGGTTAGATGCCTGGTTTTTAATCAATTGCGTGTGATTTTTCCTCACCAAATGTGGACTGGGTGTCATTTATCCACTGGAGGGCCCAGTCTGCCTTGCGCCTCACACATGGCATGGTTTGGATGGCATTAAATAAATACTCCCTGGACAGAAACACAAAGTCAATATATCAGTTTTATTCTCAGCATTTTCAAAAACACAACAATGAATTTAGCAATTTGGTTGATGAGCTACTTATTTATTATGTATCATAATAAGAGCTTGGGTTTATTATTTTTCAAAGGGTTTTAAACTGTAGGGCTGCAACAACTAATCCGATTAGAAAAAAGCTCCAATGTGTATTATTCTGTTGCTTGAATAATCGTTTAATGAGTGTAACTAATGACATTTAGAATATCAAAACAGCATGGTGTGCCCGGAACTTTATATACACGTATATAGTTCCTGCACGGTCATACAATAAAGCGCCCATGGGAGCAATGCTGTGTGGGTGTCAAGATCTCTGTGGCAAAATTTATTTTTAAAATGAATGCTTGTTATGTAATGCGATGTTGAATGAGCAGTTTTAGTATTGATGATGATGTACATGTATTAGAAAAAATATATCGAAACTTATGGCAAGCAGAAAAATTGTTTTTCATTTAAACTATTTTCACCAAAATAAGAATTGGGGCTACAAAGTGTGTTTTATCTGATTACTCAATTAATAGAACAAACTATCGATAGATTACCCGTTTAGTAAAAATAATAAATAGCTGCAGCACTAAAATGACGTAATAATTATATTAGAATTAAACCACTTTTTAGACAGTAAACAGACTTTCTAAATCAGGGGTCTCAAACATGCGGCCCGCGCTTTGATATGACAATTTAATGTTGGTGCAGCCCGCAAGTTTAATATGAACGGCGCTTGATAGGTCATGCTTGCCAACGTCCACAATTTTCCCGGGAGACCCCCCATTTTTCCCGGGAGACCCCTGAATTTCAGGGCACCAATTCTCTCGAAGGCCCTGTCAATTTTTACCAGATCAACAATATTCAGGGAGTGCCATAATGGCACTGCCTTTGGCGCCCCCTACATCCTGAACTGACAGCGTGCAAGCCCAGTTGTATGTTGCATCTGGCCATGTGAGACATGTGTGTTATTGCAAGATATATTTGATCAACAGCTACACACGTCACACTAAGGGTGGCCGTAAAAAAACTTTTAACACTGTTACAAATATGTGCCAAACTCTGAACCCACACCAAACAAGAATGACAAACACTTTTCGGGAGAACATCCGCACCGTAATACAACATAAACACACCAGAACACTTACCAGAGAATCCCATGTAGACCTAACTCTTCCGGGCTACAATATACACACCCCTGCTACCACCAACCCCCTACGCCCCCACCCTCCCTACTTGCGTCGGTTGAGGTGTTGTATATTGTAGCCCTGCAAGGTGTTCTGGGTATTTGTTCTCTTGTGTTTAAGTTGTGTTAGGGTGTGGAAATTCTCCCAAAAAGGGTTTGTCATTCTTGTTTGGTGTGGGTTCACAGTGTGGCGCATATTTGTAACAGTGTTAAAGTTGTTTATAGTGTGACAGTGTGACCTGTATGGCTGTTGAACAAATACGTCTTGCAGCCACTGACGTTGTTCTGCACAAGTGTCACACAACATGATACAGAGCCGGCACGTGGGTTGTGTGATATAAAAGCGTGCGCGATGACATGTAGTGGAGCAGTAGTATTCCTTTGGGGGTGCGCGGACCCCTAGAGGTACTTGAAGGTATGCCAAGGCACAAGTGAGATTTATTAAAAACATTCTAAAAAATAGCAGCAATTCATAAATCTTTTATACATATGTTTATTGAATAATACCTCAATGAAGTATGAATGTAAGTTCATAAACTGTGGAAAAATAATACAACAATCCAACATTCAGTGTTGACAGCTAGACTTTTTGTGGACATGTTCCATGAATATTGATGTTAAAGACTTCTCTTTTTGTGAAAAAATATTTTGAATTAAGTTCATGAATCCAGATGGATCTCTATTACAATCCCCAAAGACGGCACTTTAAGTTGATGATTGTGTGTAGAAATCTTTATTTATAATTGAATAACTTGTTTATTTTTCAACAAGTTTTTTAGTTATTTTTATATGACTGCACGTAAATGTAGAATATATTTATACTATTCATATATTATTTATCATATATATATAATATATGTTATATATTATATATTATTTATTATTATTATTATTATTGTGAGCGAACTGTGGTGCTGAATATCCCCCAGGGATCAATAAAGTACTTTCTATTCTATTATATTCTATTCGATATCTTTTTTTCCAAATAGTTCAAGAAAGATCACTACAAATGAGCAATATTTTGCACTGTTATACAATTTAATAAATCAGAAACTGATGACATAGTGCTGTATTTTACTTCGTTATCTTTTTTGTTTTCAACCAAAAATGCTTTGCTCTGATTAGGGGGTACTTGAATAAAAAAAAAATTCACAGGGAGTACATCGACAGCCCTTAATAATGTCGGCGGGGTGAAAATTGGGAAAAATTCGGGAGAATGGCTGCACCGGTAGATTGTCGGGAGGTGCACTGTAATTCAGAAGTCTCCCGGAAAAATCGTGAGGATTGGCAAGTAATTATGCAAGGGCGGGAAAGCCATTCATAGAAGGTGAATTCATTAAAAAGTGCATGTTACATTTTTTTAAGAAATCTTTTTTTGCGGCCCAGCCTCACCCAGTTTCTGCATCTAGTGGCCCCATGGCCGGCTCTACGCAGGGGCAAGAGGGGGCAGAGCCCCCTTAAATAAATGTCTTGCCCCCTCAAATCCAAATTTGAGAAAGCAAATTTTAATAAATTCACAAAATTACTACATTACAAATTGACAAAATTATCTGCACTGGCGGAAAAATCCGCCGAAAAAGGGACACACACGATATAGTAGTGTCGGCTTCCCTCTCAACTTTCCCTCCGCTGTGCGTATATTCAACATTCCACAGGCTGCGCAGCAGACACACACCCGCACACACCCCTCAGCCCTCAGTAAACATCCAATCACTGTTGCAGTATGAAAATAAAAGAAAAGGAAAAGTTGTCTGCATTCATCATATACTTGTTAGGATGGGTGTATTTGTGTGGTCTTATCTGTCATAAACACGTTTATCGTCGCAGACTTTCGGTGATAGGGGTTCCTTTTTTTTTTTTAGAACTTGACGAGAGCAGTGACAGCGGAGGCTCTGAGCAGCAGTGGTTTGGAAGGCAGAGAGCCCCCACTCTCCCTGTAACAAGCTACAAGTCATTTATGATGCTGTTAATGAGGGTAAAAATGAAACATAAGGTATATATCCTGCTTAGCAGTCCTCCTCTGCTGTCCTCTGTTCAGAGCGGAGTCCCTAGCAACGGCCCGTTTTACTTAGCAACGGTCTGGCAATCGACTGCTGGAATTATTATTCTGTTGTTTTTTTTGTAATTTTACATAGTCCACCTTTAATGTTTCAATCTACATTTTGTAAGAAACAAATGATAAGTTTCATTTGATATGACCAAGACACCTAAAAACAAAAACACAGCCGTTTTTATCAATTTACAAGCAAGTAGGCAACACACATACATTGGAGTGAATGAATTTTGTGCCCAGATGAGTGCCCAGGTCCACTGCATGTGACAAACTGAAGACAAGTGACCTGTGTCTGACAGACTCCTACGTAAAGCCCCGCCCCAGGCTGTAGTCCTGTACTGTTGTTGTTTTTCTTCATGTAATCACAGCGGGTTTTTTCTGTTGTTGTTCAAGCTTACTTATTTTCTGCTCCAGCTTCCAGCAGCTCACAAAGAGAAAGTTAATGCTCTGGAATGCATCCATTTTTCAGAGCATTTAAAAAGTCTAGTCCTGCTCCTGCATGTAGTAGTAGCAATGATGCTACTGCTAGTACATCAGGGACAGCAGCTAGCAATACTGCACCTTTAGCACTAGCAAGCACTGTTTCTCCTGCACCAGCTCCCTCCGTCCCCCCAACAAGCGCTCCCCCAAAGCAGCCTGCTCAGCTACCCAGTGACTTAAATGGCAACGCACCATCTCAGCCAATACTGGGTGGCTACCCAAAGCGTGCATTTGGTACAACATTAAGATCATTCAATCCTGCCTGGTACCGCACACGACCATGGCTAGAGTATTCTGTGGTGCGAGACGCCTGGTTCTGTTTCCCCTGTCGGAAATATGGCAGCGCTGTTAATGTTTCCCCCCCTCAGGGATTGCCACCTTATTGTGGTCAGGGGGTTTACGTGCCTCAGTGACCGTAAGAGCTATACCAGCAGGAGCTTAGTCTTCAGGTGGGACACCCAAGTTGGACAGGTCTGAAGGTAAAGGCCTGACAAAGTGCAATCCACTACTCCAGGTTGGGGTTGGACACATAGCTAAAGACGCATTTCAATGAAGAAAGCATCGTTACTATAAGCACAGAAAAAAAAGTGCTGGAGCATGATGTGTACACATGATGCCCCCTTCACATTTCTGACTGCCCCCTCATATAAGCATGCCTAGAACCGCCCCTGAGTGGCCCCCAGGTAAATTGAGTTTGTGACCCATGTTCTAAAAGGGGTTAAATGAGCTTTCTCTTTTTTACTACTACTGTAATGTAGTACTTATTTTACTAGCATTTGTATTACAATTTAACTGGGATTTTTTCAAATACTCTATTATTAATTGTACATTTGACCACAAGCTGTTCAAACCTATTGATCCATGTGTTGGGCTGGATAAAGTTATCAGAAAAAACAATATGTGTTTAATTTGATCTTTAATCAATTACAATGTAGGAATAGAATCTTTGATAACTTACATGTAGAACCAGTTGATTTTTTTGAGGTCTATTTGGAAAAAAATACAGATATGGCATATTTTATGATCATATATTTTTAAGCACTATTTGCTTCTATGCATGTGTGTAGTGTGGATGGAAAGTATGACTGGAATACACCATAATTTATTTTCTTCATATTTATTTATTTTATACACGTTTTATGGGTTACACCTTGTGCTGGAAATTAAATTATATTGTATTCATATACAATGCCAATAAAATTATATATCTAAAGTAATTTAATTCATGGAAATGTTTTATATAATGGAATTTTAAATAATAAATAGTCCCAATTGTATTATTCAACCTAATGTCAGGATTTATTCAATAAAACAACAACTAGTAAACAATTTTATATTTCAATTAATACTATGTCCAGTTTCAGTTTATTCTGAACCTACATACATACAATTACAATGGAACACTTCACATATTTCCAGTTGTTTCATTACAGCATGTTTGAAAAGGAGTAGGAAGAAGCAGAGCTTGTTTATTCTACCCCTTTTCGTATCATAGTAGTTTTATCTCATTTGTTTGTTTGTTTTATACTTGTAGGAGAACAATGAATAAACAAATCACTATTACAGTAAGTAAACAAACATTAAATATATAAATAACAATTACACATAAAGATATTTACAATTATTAAGTTATTATAACTAAATAGTTTAGTCATTTATGGTTCATCTAGGAGATGAATGAGTTTATCTTTTTTTTTTTAAAAAAGGTTCATTTATAATTTGTATTAATGAGTAATAATGAATAATTATATGTGTACACGTGTAGTTTGAACAGAATTTTTAACTGAATCATATTAGTATTTAGTTTGATTTCTTTGCTTAATTTATTCCATAACTTAATTCCACATACCGATATGCTAAATATTTTAAGTGTTGTATATGCATACAGATGTTTGAAATTAGATTTTCCTTTAAGGTTAAAATATTTCTCCTTTTTTGTTGAGAATAATTACAGTACATTCTTGAGTAGCAGGTTCTAGTTTGCTTTGTATATCATTTTAGCTTTTTGCAAATTTACCAATTTTTTGAGTTTCAATCATTTTGATTAAATAAATTAAGGCTTTTTCGTGAAAATAGATTTATCCATCCATCAATTTTTACCGCTTGTCCATTTCGGGGTCGCTCCATAATCGCAGGAAAATACATTTAATTACTTTTATTTATTATAATTTTAGTACTAAAAAACTGTATTTTCTTGTCAATGAATATACATATGTTTCATGCGTAAAAGAAGCCAACTGAAATTGCTGTTTTGATTCTAAAATGAGAGAATGCAACAGGTGCTAAAACCACAGAACTGTTGTTTAAGTGGTGAGGGTGTATCCTGTTATGAACAGGTGCACATTATAAAAGAAAATGTGTTCATTCTAGCAACGTTCCCTAAAGCTGTACTTTGTTGCTCTGAAGACGTAGAACGATGTATGTTAACGTTCATAAAAAGACAAAACCAAGTTGACCTTTCCTGCAGGTCTCGGATGTATGTGTTGAGGAGCATGCTGTACATCTCTGAGTGAACCGTTTCTATCAGGATCTGGAAGCTGTAGAAGGAGCGCGCTTCAGGGACCTGCACCTCCTGGCAGAACCTCTGCACCTGCAAATAAAACAAAATAGTCATCTCTTGATGACAAGTTTAATGTCACAACATGTATTGAAGTCTCACCAGGTTCTCGTTGACGATGCCGTCGCTGGCCGCGAAGAAGGCCAAAATGTGAGAGATGAAATGCTTTTCCTCTGATTTTAGACGGTCCCAGTGAGGCAGGTCTTTGGAAAGGTCCACCTGGTAGACAGACATCAGCAGCATTAAAAGTACAAACACATAATAGTTTACATTAGTGATTCCCAAACTGTGTAGTGGTACTCGGGCCTCATCTAGTGGTACACCAAAGAAGTCTGTATGTTTACTGTACGTGGAGTATCATTGTTGATGATATTTGTGAGTTGTGTGTAATGTTACAGTGGCCAACAATATTAAATATACTTGTTAAATAAAACTTCTGTCTTGTTTTTAATGAATAGTCGGCCTACTGCGCTAATGTATTTTATTGTTGGTCATTATAGTGGGTACTTGCAGTAGAGATGTGATGTTAGCAAACAAATCAAGTATTTTGAACGGCTCTTTTGAGTGAATGATGAGAATTCATTTGCAGTTGCAAGGCATTCGTTTGTTAGCCCTCCAGTTACAGTACCCAACTGGTAACTGGACTATAAAATGAGTCAGAGTCAAAAGAAAGCATACCATCATTTGGATTCACATTTTTAAATTATTAAAATGTTTAATTAATCCATGGTTCTCGCCTGTCAATCTATGTTCTCGTCCTCACCTATGGTCATGAGCTTTGGGTCATGACCGAAAGGACAAAATCACGGGTACAAGCAGCTGAAATTAGTTTCCTCTGTCGGGTGGCGGGGCTCTCCCTTAGAGATAGGGTGAGAAGCTCTGTCATCCGGTGGGATCTCAAAGTAAAGCCGCTGCTTCTCCACATCGAGAGAAGCCGGAATAGGTGGTTCGGGCATCTGGTCAGGACGCCACCCGAACGCCTCCCTAGGGAGGTGTTTAGGGCACGTCCGACCGGCAGGAGGCCACAGGGAAGACCCAGGACACGTTGGGAAGACTATGTCTCACGGCTAGCCTGGGAACACCTCGGGATCCCCGGGAGGAGCTGGACAAAATGACCGACCACGAAGAGGGAAGTCTGGCCATTTCTGCCTAGGCTGCTGCCCCCGTGATCCGACCTTTGGATAAGCGGAAAAAAATGGATGGATGGATGGATTTTTTAGTTTTTAATTGTATTTATTTTTTCAATTTAGTTTTGCTTTTCTGGTTCACTGTTCTGATGTAGTTCAAGTTCAAACTTTTTATTATTTTATTCTTATCTCCAGCACCCCCCACGATCCCAAAATGGACAAGCGGTACAAAATAGATGGATACAAGGATATTTATATGTTTTTTAGGGTCCTTAATCTTTGGGCACCTACCGGTTCAATCCGATTCTGATTCCTGGGGTATCAATTCCATTCAAAATCAGTTCCCGACTCAACACGATCTAGACCGATTTTCAAAATGTCCATCCATGCATTTCCTACTGCTTGTCCCTTTTTGGGGTCATGGGGGTTCGCTGGCGCCTACCTCAGCTTCATTCGGGCGGTAGGAGGTGTACACCCTGGACAAGTCGCCACCTCATCGCAGGGCGAACACAGATAGACAGACAACATTCACTCACATTCACACACTAGGGACCATTTAGTGTTGCCAATCAACTTATCCCCAGGTGCATGTTTTATGTGATATTAAAATTATAATGAAAACTTTTTCAAAACAGGTTACGCGTGTGGAAAGTTCCTTCTAGTGCATTTAAATGGCCTAAAAATTGATTCTTATAATTTAAATCGATTTTTGAACATAATGAATTGTTTAGAATAAAGATGAATAAGAATCAAAATTGTATTGGGAATTTTTTGTGCACCCCTAGTATTTTTTCTGTACTGTAAAAATGTTCCTATGCTGTAAAGTTTTTTTTGGTGAGTAAAAAAATTAACGAATGACGTCAAGGTCAAAGCATGTGGTTGTGCACCGCCTTATAAACTATTACAAACCCCGTTTCCATATGAGTTGGGAAATTGTGTTGGATGTAAATATAAATGGAATACAATGATTTGCAGGCATCACGGTGGCAGAGGGGTGCCCCTGTGTGTGAATGTGAGTATGAGTGTTGTCTGTCTATCTGTGTTGGCCCTGCGATGAAAGGACGACTTGTCCAGGGTGTACCCCGCCTTCCGCCCGATTGTAGCTGAGATAGGCGCCAGCGCCCCCCGCAACCCCAAAAGGGAATAAGCGGTAGGAAATGGATGGATGGACAATGATTTGCAAATCATTTTCAAGTCATACTCAGTTGAATATGCTACAAAGACAACATATTTGAAGTTAAAACTGATAAATCATTAACTTTAGAATTTGATGCCAGCAACACGTGACAAAGAAGTTGGGAAAGGTGGCAATAAATACTGATAAAGTTGAGGAATGCTCATCAAACACTTATTTGGAACATCCCACAGTTGTGCAGGCTAATTGGGAACAGGTGAGTGCCATGATTGGGTATAAAAGCAGCTTCCATGAAATGCTAAGTAATTCACAAACAAGGATGGGGTGAGGGTCACCAATTTGTAAGCAAATTGTCGAACAGTTTTAGAACAACATTTCTCAACGAGCTATTGAAACGAATTAAGGGATTTTACCATCTATGATCCATAAAATCATCAAAAGGTTCAGAGAATCTGGAGAAATCACTGCACGTAAGCAATGATATTATGGACCTTTGATCCCTCAGGCAGTACTGCATCAAAAACCGTCAGGAGTGTGTAAAGGATATCACCACATGGGCTCAGGAACACTTCATAAAACCACTGTCAGTAACTACAGTTGGACGCTACATCTGTAAGTACAGGTTAAAACTCTACCAGGCAAAGCAAAAGCCATTTATCAACAACACCCAGGAACGCCGCCGGCTTCACTGGGCCCGAGTTCATCTAAGATGGACTGATGCAAAGTGGAAAAGTGTTCTGTGGTCTGACGAGTCCACATTTCAAATTATATTTGGAAACCGTGGACGTGGCGTCTTCTGGAACAAATAGGAAAATAACGATCCGGATTGTTATAGGCGCAAAGTTCAAAAGCCAGCATCTGTCATGGTATGGGGGTGTATTAGTGCCCAAGGCATGGGTAACTTACACATCTGTGAAGGCACCATTAATGCTGAATGGTCCATACAGGTTTTGGAGCAACATATGTTGTCATCCAAGCAACGTTATCATGGACGCCCCTGCCTATTTCAGCAAAACAATGCCAAGCCACGAGTTACAACAGCGTGGCTTTGTAGTAAAAGAGTGCGGGTACTTTCCTGGCCCGCCTGCAGTCCAGACATCTATCCCATCGAAAATGTGTGCCACATTATGAAGCGTAAAATACGACAGCGGAGACCCCGGACTGTTGATCGACTAAAGCTCTACATAAAACAAGAATGGGAAAGAATTCCACTTTCAAAGCTTCAACAATTAGTTTCCTCAGTTCCCAAACGTTTATTGCGTGTTGTTAAAAGAAAAGGTGATGTAACACAGTGGTGAACATGCCCTTTACCAACAACTTTGGCACGTGTTGCAGCCATGAAATTCTAAGTTAATTATTATTTGCAAAAAAAAATCAAGTTTATGAGTTTGAACATCAAATATATTGTCTTTGTAGTGCATTCAATTGAATATGGGTTGAAAAGAATTTGCAAATCATTGTATTACGTTTATATTTACATCTAACGGGGTTTGTACAAATATTTGTATAGATGTACATTATTCTGAACCACATTTTATATTTTTACTGCTACCAGACATTGATTTTTTTTTTATAAAAAAAACTAACTATATAACAAGCCAGTCTTTTAAACAGCTTTTTGAAAGGAACAAAATCCGGTTCCTTTCCAAAGAGCCATCTCTAACTGAGAGAGCCAAGGGTTTTTTGAGGTGGTACTTGGTGAAAAAAGTTTTAGAACTACTGCTTTGGATGATAATGTGACAAAATAGCATTATTTACCTCCTCCACTGTCCAAAAAGAAGCTTGAGCCTTCTTATACATCCTCCAGATATCAGGGTACTGGATGGGGAAGATGACAAAGCGTCTGGGGTTCTCTCGTAGCAAAGGTTCTTCTTCTGTCTCTGAAAGATTCTGGCGGGCTCCATTTTCTTTCAGGCCATTCTTGGGTAATAGTTATGGCATTAGTTAATTTCCAACATGCACAAAGTTACAATATGATACATTAAGTGATTCCAGTTTGTCATAACAGCACAGCTTATTTATTCCTACCCGTTGTTTGTTTCATGTTGATTTCTAACACATTTGTTTGTTCACTTCCTGTACTCAACTTGTAAATGAGTAAATAAATAAAACTTGAAGTTGTCATTGTTGTAAGCATTTCACCAATCTCGCGCACTTTGCAAATTATACGTCATTTCCATTGTGCGCAAGCATTTTGCATATCGCAAAACGAGATTATGTTTGAAAATGGCGCGACCGTGCAAATGTATTGTTTGAGGACGGCTGAAGAAGAATTTGGGGAATTCTGCGCAGACAGCTACATCGAACAGAAGAATAACAGCAAAACAGTCTACCAACACTGCGTAGCGTGGCATCAAGGGTTAGGGTTAGGGTTGGGGTTGGGATTAAGGTTAGGGTTAGTAGCCAGAACTTCCAACACAATCAATATATAGCTGGAAGCAATTTCCAAAATTGCCCAAAAGATTGTGCATTATACAAATTGTGCCCATTGATTCGCAAAATGTGCACCACACATTATTCAAATATATAGCTAGAAGCAATTAGCATAAAGATTGCGCATTATACAAATTGCTCACATTGGTATTGCGCCTACATCATAAATGAATAGCTATGATTCACATAAAGAGAATCAAAAGAGTATCTAATTTCCAGATAAGGTTCAAGATGTTCATCAGGATTCTTCTTCCTTCACTTTATAAACACTTTGAACAGTTTGCACATAAACTGGATCATTATAGTACTTTACATTGTTTGACTTATTTGCATGTGATGTGGCCGTCTGACAGTTGATTGGAGTTGCATTATATTTAAGCACATTTGTCACAAAGAAACTTTATTCATAAGTTAACTTTAATAACCACCATTTTGTACTAATAGAAAATATTTTCTCATATTTTTCATTAAGTTAGAATCTAACTCCGCCTGCTCAATAAAATGACGTCGACCTACTCCACCAAAACAAAGGACATTGAAAATATACGCGCAACATTGTGCCACTTCCATTACATTTACAAATTTTAGAATTAGGATTACATCACAGAGTTCAGTTTTCTACGTCATGATGAACTTAATAACAATAATGTGCGGACAATGTTGTTCGCTGCCGTAGCACGCAGCTAGTATTAGCATACGATGCTATAGCACTGGCTACCATAATGTTGACATACATCTTACCGGCTCTATGTGCTTGTCTGTTTTCCCCATGTCTTTGTTTGTCTGCGTCGGTGCCATTCCTGATAACTTTTATAAGAGTCTTGGTGGATACCTGATGGTGTGCTGTTATATGTCAGCCATTTTTAAAGTGACTGGAAAGCAGAGGTGCCTCTAGCGGTCTTCTTCTTCTTCTTTTGTTTTTATGGCGGTTGGCAAGCAACCTTCTGGTGTGCATTACCGCCATCTACTGTAATGGAGTGTGGACCGAGGTGGATCCCTACTCTATATTCTTTTATTTAACCCAGAACCCAGTGTTTTTAAAATATGTGTATATTGCTTTATACCCTATGTTTTCTGAATGCAATCCTAATATACCTCCCACTTCTAACCTAATATTTTATTTTGTTAACTTATTTTCCAGTATTTCTCTTTCTCTATTATATTTCCTACATTGTATTAAGACATGGTCTACATTTTCTATCTGGTGGCAAAAATCACACAGCCCTGTAGTATATTTTCCTATCAATTTTAGTGAACTATTTAGATATGTATGGCCTAATCTCATTCTAGTAATAATGTCTTCTTCTTTCCTATTTCTACCCCCTCCTCTCATTACACCTACTTTCCTCTGAACTTTGTAAAACTCTCTACCTTTTGTTTCCTTATTCCAATTATCCTGCCACTTTTTATTGTGTTCTATCTTAATTATGCTCTTCACTTCTTCTTTACTGTGCTTAATCTCCACGTTTACTTCTGTTTTAGTGGTTGCTTGTTTTGCGTATCTATCAGCTAACTCATTTCCCTCAACTCCTACATGAGCAGGAACCCAGAGAAATGTTACCACACCTCCCGCTTTATTTATCCTGTAGATTGCCTGAACTATTTCATAAACTATATCTAGTCTTGTTTCTGATGTTATGTTTTTTATGCTCGTCAATGCACTGCTGGAGTCATAGCACACGACTACTTTCCTTGCTTTGTTTTCCTCTATCCAGTTAACTGCCATATAAATTTTTACCAATTCCCCCATAAAAACAGATAGTTTATCACTAATTCTTTTATTTAACGCTATATTTCTCTGTGGGATAACTGCAGCAGCTCCTACTTTACTATTTATGGTTTTTGATGCATCTGTGTATATCACAATATTATCAAAAAACAGTTCCTAAATCCAATGTTCTATTTGGTAACTATTTAAATGTCTATTCTTCAGTAACTGCATGTCTACCTTTGGGTTGCCATACATCCACGGTGGTATTGCAGGAATTGGTACTGTAGGGCTCACTTTAATATTGTCAATTTGTGCCTTGATACATATATCTCCTATTATCCACCCAAAACTATTCATTTTTTTTTTCTCTTTTTCTTGGCAATTTAGTAGCACTTGACGGGTTGGATGTCCTTGCTTGGATCCTTTTAAGTTTGCCCAATACACTGCTGAGAGTTCATCTCTCCTCATGTCCAAAGGTTTTTCATTCATTTCTACTTGTAATGCTGCCACTGGAGTAGATTTAGTAGCTCCACAACATAACCTTAACGCCTGCGACTGGATCCGGTCTATTTTCCCAAGTAGTGTTTTTGAAGCAGATTGATAAATAATGCATCCGTAGTCAATAACATATCGAAATAAAGTGATATATATTGTTTTCAATGTCAACCTATCAGCCCCCCAATCTTTACCCCTCAAAGCCCTCATTATATTTGACACCTTTTTACTTTTCTCCACTATTTTGCTGATGTGGGTTGACCAGTTAATATTTTTATCAAACCATATTCCTAAATATTTAAATACTTGTACCTCTTCTATGTTTTCTCCATAGAGTTTTATTTGGAGCTTGTTTTGTACTTTCCTCTTCGTAAAATGTATGACTTTTGTCTTTCCAACAGAGAATCTTAAACCCCAAGCCGTCCCCCAGTCTTGAACATTATTTACCGCTTTTTGAATCTTCTTTTCTATATGTTTTGTATTTCTACCTCTCTTCCACATCACTCCATCATCAGCAAACAATGCCACCTCCACTAACCCTTCCACTTCACTAAAAACTTCATTTATCATGATGGAAAATAGTACTGGACTTATTATACTCCCTTGTGGGGTCCCATTTTCCACTTCGTATTCTCTGCTATATTCATTCTCTATTTTTACTAATAATGTTCTACTTGTTAAAAAGTATTTTATCCATCTGTACATTCTTCCTCTAATCCCAATCTTATTTAGTTTCATCAGCAACCCCTGTTTCCACAACATATCATACGCTTTCTCTATGTCAAAAAATACCGCAATTATACTTTATTTATTTATTTGTCCCTTTCTAATTTCCTCTTCCAGCTGCACTGCTGGTCATTTGTGCTTCTTGCTTTGCGAAAACCACTTTGGTAGTTTTTTATAATTTCTTTTGACTCTAAATAATATATTAATATTTCATTTATCATTTTTTCCATTACTTTGCCCAAATTTGAGGTCAATGCTATCGGCCTATAATTTCCTGCCTCTTCCGGATCTTTCCCTGGCTTGCATATTGGAATTATTACAGCTGTTTTCCACTCATCTGGTAATTTTCCTTCTTCATATATCCTATTATATAATTTCAAGACCACTTATTTGCCGATGCTACCTAAATTTTTGATCTTTTGATAACTCACCAGGTCTTTCCCTGGCGTCGTATTTTTAACTTTTTTTAAAATTCGAACCATTTCATCCAAAGAAAATGTCATATCCATAGTGTTGATAAAACTATTATCGTTGTCTTCCTTCATTTCCTCAATATTTAAACTAATTGTTTCTTCTCTCTTTTGTTTTTCTACATTTCTCAAAGTATCATTACTGTGCACTTTAACAAAGGTTTTTGCTAAAAGTTCTGCTTTGTCTTTATTTCCTACCACACTCTGTGTTCCATCTTTCATCACATGATTTTTATGTTCTTTTCTGACCCCTGACATTCTCTTGATCATTCCCCACACTTGGCTTAAAGGAGTAGTTCTATTTAGTGTTTCACAAAAAGTTCTCCAATGGTGTTTTCTTGTTTTTTTAATAACATACCTTACTCTAGCTCGATGCCTTTTATATTGGATCATGTCTTGGAAATTATGTGTTCTTCTCAATATTCTAAAGGCTCTATTCCGTTCTTGTATTGCATCTGTACACTCTTGTGTCCACCACGGCACTATCTTCCTTCTTCTCCCAATACTATTCCTTGGTATGCTCTGTTCGGCTGCTTCTATTATGCACTTTGTAATATCTGTATTTAATTGTTCAATATCTTGATTTATATCTACTTCCTTTAAAGTTATGTCGGTAATTTCCCTACATTTCCCCCAGTCACCATGATTATACTTCCATCTTCCTTCTATCCTAGTGCTTTCTGTCCTATGATTTATGTTTATGTGAATGAAGATTGGATAGTGATCACTTCCCGTTGTGCTGTATTTATTTACTTCCCACTCCACCTTTCCTGCTAACCCTTGTGACACTAGTGTTAAATCTATTGCTGTTTCTTTACCCGTGACGACATCTAACCTTGTTCCCGACCCATCATTCACACACACCAGTTCTTTTTCCTCCAAAAGTGCTTCCAATGTATCCCCATTCCAGTCATCCCTTTCACCCCACATTGTGCTATGTGCATTAAAGTCACCACACCAAATAATATTGCCACTCCAGTGCTCGATTATTGTTTCTAGTTGGTGAATTTCTAATTTCTTGCATGGATTATAGAAGTTTAGTACTTTGTATCTTTCTTTATTATTCCATACTTCTACTCCTACTATCTCTAGTCCTTGTTTTACTTTTAATATTGAATAATGCATATCTTCCTTAATAAATATGGCACATCCTCCTCTTTGCCCATCATTCCTATCTTTACGTATCGTTATATATCCTTTTATTATAAAGTTTAATTTTGGCTTCAGCCATGTTTCTTGAATACATATTATATGTGGTTTATTTTTCATATCATTAATATATCCCTTTAATTCCTGTCCGTTTGCTATCAAACTTCTGGCATTCCACTGAACAATTAACATGGCGTTGGATTCTGGTAACATGACTCGGTCTTGTCTACTCTCTGTAGTTCACCGTGCACCTGTTCCCAGGATAGTTCTTTTAAATTTAAAAACTTTGCTGCTGCTTTGACAATTATTTTGATTTTCTCAGTCTTGTTTCTAGCCTGTTCTCTACAATTTATTACGTAAGCCAGGAATACAACTAGTTTGTCCATGGAAATTCCTGTATTTGCTGCCTCTTGTTTTTTATTTCTTGAACTATTTTCACTTCTGTCCTGTTCTGCACTTTCTTGATTTCTTATTTTAACTGCCTCTGCGTATGTAATATTTCTTTCAACTCTGATTTGCTGTACTTCTGTTGCCTGTTTTCTTATGATGCAGCCCCCATACGCTGCTGTGTGATTCCCGCCACAATTACAACACTTGACCTGTTCATTTTCTCCACATTGTCCATATTCATGCTCTCCTCCACACCGTCCACATCTCATCTTAGCATGACACACACTAGCTATGTGCCCATAGCGTTGGCACTTGAAACAACGTATTGGGGGTGGCACGTAAGCTCTAACATAGAAGCTTAGATACCCAATCATGATTCTGTCTGGTAGGACCTCCTCTGCAAATTGCACTAGCACGGATTCGCTCTCAGTCTTTTCACCGTTCCTAAATGCCATCATTCTTTTCATCATAGTGACAGTTCCTCCTTTTATTTCTTTTTTCAGATCATCTAAATGTTCTCCTCTTGGGATTCCTGTCACGACTCCTCTTGCCCCCTTTCGTTCTCCCACTTCGATTTTTTCCTTTATTATTTTGTTGCACAGTTTTTGCAAACGCATTGCTTTGTTCTTTTGCTCTCCATTTTTGCATTTAACCAACAGCCGTCCGTCCCTGAGCACCTTCGCTATCTCCACCTCTCCAATGTCCTTCTTTAATCCCTTAACCAGTGTCATCAAACTAATATCATTCATATCTTGGTTTGATTTAAATGTATAAATTATCTTATATTCATCCACCATAACCCTTTTCCTCTTATCAACCTCTTCATCGTCTTCATGCACTCTTTTAGCACTCGACTTTCCTTCACTCCCTCCTCTCCCCTTCTTTCCTCTCTCCCCTCTAGTCCTATCAATTTCCATACTATCCTCATGCATCCCGTCACCATCCCCTTCCATCTCGATCCAGTCACAAAACAGCTTATGCTCAACCGCCAAAACATATTTAGACACTCTGGCCGCCGCCAAATTCACTCCAAATGTTTGGTAGTTCCGCGTCTCTCCTTCCCACGATGCAAGTCACTGCTGGACACAACATTAGGTACACCTGCACATCTTTTTTTTTTTTTTTTTTTGCACATCATATTGTAGATGCCCATATCGGCTGTACATATTTACTTTACAAAAGAGAAGTATGGGATACTTATCTTGTTGCCTTATTTGTATTTGGCTTTATTAAATGTATTTATATTATCATTTGGTGCAGCTGGGCCGGAGCAGGAGGGGATAGAAAGAGAAAAAAAGGAAGACAGGGGGAAATTGTGGGGATGAGAGGGGGATAAGACAGCAAGACAAAAACAACAACAGCAAACACAACAATTTCAACAAAAACAACAACAATAGAGCCACATCAGCATATATGATATGTACAAATATGATGGTAAAAGTGACGGCAAAGAAGCAGTTAGTGAAATAAATAGCAATACAGAAATGACAGTGAGCATCATTACACTACAAATGGAACAATACAAATACCAATAGAAGTAGCCCTATTGATAATGAACAACACCAATAATTTACCTCAATTATCAACAATGCAATTGTTCAAATGCAACAATACATATATGTAATGATAACTAGTGATACAAAATAAAAATAGAGGTGAAGAAAGAGAAGCCAGCTATTTTAACCTTGTAGATTGTTATAGTAAAAATAGGTTAAGCTTTGTCAGTGTGCCATGTGTTACACATTTTACCCAAGGGTAACAACGTTAATTTATGTTTGATGAAAGGTGATTATATGCATGAGCGTATGTAGGTATATGTACTTGTATATGTACAGTATATGTATGTTTGTACAGTGAATGTATATGTACAGTACAGTGACGTGCTGTCAGGGGAGGCAAGTGAGGCAGTGCCTCACGTAGGCCACCAGGTGGCTTAGCCATGAGATGTTCCAAAATGAAGTAATAGAATAAAATAAGTTTTAATATTTATCTTTTGGTTTATGCTTTCTATGTGATTTTGGTGTGATTCCTGTATATTTTGATAATTTTCATGGTCAAAATCGCAGGGGGTGCCACGATGGCTACACACAGTGTGTATTGGCGTGCGTCATGCTTGTTGCCACGTGGAAAAGGCAGGTCTTGAGGCAGCAAGTACCTCTGCCTCAAGGTAGGGGGCGATATATTGTCAACTTGCAGTTCAATGCCTCAGCATTACTCTGACTCGCCACACTGGGAGAAGTGGGGGCGCTCATTCTAGCAGACACAGGTCTCTCCAGCGGAAGCCAGCATCTTTTTCTTCTTTTTTTTTTTTTTAACTGTATTTATAACAAACATGGCATTTTTATTAGAGTAAGCCAACGTTTGTGGGTGTTTTTTGTCAGATGCAAAAATATTGTTTAATTTCTTGGAATGAAATTGAATTAAATGAATGTTTCTGCCAATATGAAGGAGTATATACTGTATCCAAGATGAAATGCTTCTCTAAACTGGACTTTAAGACAACATGAATGCGATCATATGAAGTACCTTTTCATGGAGGATAGCTATTGCTGCTTCAGATACAAATACAGAAAGGTAATATACACTCACAATACTTGATTTATTTTGTTAAAAGCAAATGGGACCAAAAAGTACTTAATAACAACTTTATCAAATAGTTTTCGGACCCATTTATCATAACATAATATCATTATGATAACGTTTTTATGAAAGCAAATAACTCCCTTTTTTTTTCGTGCAACTCTAATGTGCATCCTAAATCAACAATGACTCGAGCTGCACATATGAATTTAAGTAAAAAAAAAAAAAAAAGAAGAAAAAAAAGTATGTATGCCTCACCTGGTGTTTAGTTCATCGCATGTCACTGGGACATGATGTATATGTACAGTACTGTATGTGTATATGTCTTTGTAAAGTGAATGTATATGTACAGTATGTATATATGTATGTTTATACAGTGAATGTGCGTGTAGATGTACAAACTTTGAGTATGTAGGTATGTACTGTATTTGTGTATGTATGTGGGAGCGTATGTACTTATGTACTTATGTATGTATATATGTATGTATGTATGTATGTATGTATGTACGAATGTATGAATAACGGTATGTATGTGAGTATATGTGTATTTGTATGTACAGTATATTTGACTCCCAGTGTGTGTGGGAACCAGAGTACAGCCCCAGCCACCCAGAGAGCCCAACCGGCAGGTGTGGCATCCAGGAAACAGTCAGGTCAGCCAGCGACAGGAACCCCACTGTGTTGCCTGGAAGAGCCAGGAGCAGGCCGCAGACAGACACGCCCGGCAGAGGACAAGGCACAGGAGAAATGGGGGACAGCCAGTCCTCAAGCCAGCGAGACACCACAACCCACACGGGCAGAAAAGCGGGACGCCCCGCAACCGGACGGGAAGACCGCCCCAGCCCCACCAGAAATCGGGTCCGAACGAGCCCAGCCCCCGGAGGGCACGGCACGGCACGGCACGGCCCGCCCCCGGCCACCCAACCCAAGTCGGCCACTGTAGGACCGCAGGACCGCCCAGCACGGGGCCACGGGAACCACCCACCCCACCCGCAGGGAACCCAACGATGGAGATGGAACAACCAGCAACCGTCCTGTCGAAGACAGGACTGGAGCCCCATAGGAGGCATCCTCATCACCCCTCCATGCCTACCCACAGGAAAAATCTCCAAAGTCTTATATGTGCCTGAGTGTGTGCTATAAGTAGGAATCACTAATAAGCCGGAGTCCTTTGAACACAGATTTCTTGCCAGGACATATGGTACAATACAATCGGCAAGATAGAATGGAGCTAGACCGTGTAGTATTTTATACGTAAGTAGTAAAACCTTAAAGTCACATCTTAAGTGCACAGGAAGCCAGTGCAGGTGAGCCAGTACAGGCGTAATATGATCAAACTTTCTTGTTCTTGTCAAAAGTTTAGCAGCCGCATTTTGTACCAACTGTTATCTTTTAATGGGGAGACCCGAAAATAATATGTTACAGTAATCGAGGCGAGACGTAACAAACGCATGGATAATGATACCCAAACTTAAATTGGGGTTTTTCTTCCATAATAAAAGATGTTTTTATTTTGGTGTAAAAATGCGCATTGTCTCTTCCACATTTTTTATCTGTGATAGATTATGTTGATCTTTTTTATATGAATGATCCACGTTCCTGTCTTTAGATGGTCGACTCTGCTTACTATGCTTCTTTGAGGTTCATCACAAACTGTAGAGCATGGGTCACCAACGGGCACCAGGTAGCCCGTAAGGACCAGATGGGTCGCCCGCTGGCCTGTCCTAAAAATAGCTCAAATAGCAGCACTTACCAGTGAGCTGCCTCTATTTTTTACATTTTATTTATTTACTAGCAAGCTGGTCTCGCTTTGCTCGACATTTTTAATTCTAAGAGAGACAAAACTCAAATAGAATTTGAAAATCCAAGAAAATATTTTAAAGACTTGGTCTTTACTTGTTTAAATAAATGCATTTATTTTTTTTTTACTTTGCTTCTTATCAATCAATCAATAAATCAATGTTTACTTATATAGCCCTAAATCACTAGTGTCTCAAAGGGCTGCACAAACCACAACACAAACCACTACGACATCCTCGGTAGGCCCACATAAGGGCAAGGAAAACTCACACCCAGTGGGTGTTATAACTTTCAGAAAGACAATTTTAGAGAAAAAATACAACCTTAAAAATCATTTTAGGATTTTTAAACACATATACCTTTTTACCTTTGAAATTCCTTCCTCTTCTTTCCTGACAATTTAAATCAATGTTCAAGTATTTTTTTTTTTTAATTGTAAAGAATAATAAATCCATCCATCCATCCATCCATTTTCTACCGCTTATTCCCTTTCGGGGTCGCGGGGGGCGCTGGCGCCTATCTCAGCTACAATCGGGCGGAAGGCAGGGTATACCCTGGACAAGTCGCCACTTCATCGCAGGGCCAACACAGATAGACAGACAACATTCACACTCACGTTCACACACTAGGGCCAATTCAGTGTTGCCAATCAACCTATCCCCAGGTGCATGTCTTTGGAAGTGGGAGGAAGCCGGAGTACCCGGAGGGAACCCACGCATTCACGGGGAGAACATGCAAACTCCACACAGAAAGATCCCGAGCCTGGATTTGAACCCAGGACTGCAGGAACTTCGTATTGTGAGGCAGACGCACTAACCCCTCTGCCACCGTGAAGCCCTAATAATAAATACATTTTAATTATTTTTTTTATTTTAGCTTCTGTTTTTTCGATGAAGAATATTTGTGAAATATTTCTTCAAACTTATTACGATTAAAATTCAAACAAATTATTCTGGGAAATCTAGAAAATCTGTAGAATCAAATTTAAATCTTATTTCAAAGTCTTATGAATTTCTTTTAAAATGTTTGTTCTGGAAAATTTAGAAGAAATAATAATTTGCCTTTGTTAGAAATATAGCTGGTCCAATTTTTTATATATTATAACAAAGTGCAGATTGGATTTTAACCTATTTAAAAAATGTCATCAAAATTTTTAAATTCATTTTAATCAGGAAAAATTACCAATGATGTTCCATAAATTATTTTTTTTATTTTTTCAAAAAGATTCGAATTAGCTAGTTTTTCTCCTAATTTTTTTCAGTTGATTATTGAATTTGAAAGATTTGAAATTGAAGATAAACTATGTTTCAAAATTTAAATTTAATTTTTTTCTTGTTTTCTCCTCTTTTAAACCGTTCAATTAAGGGTTTTTTTCATCGACTATTCTCTACAAAAAAAACCTTCCGTAAAAGGAAAAAAAATGTACGACAGAATGACGGACAGAAATACCCATTTTTATATGTGTGTGTGTATATATATATATATATATATATATATATATATATATATATATATATATATATATATATATATATATGCACACACACACACACATATATATATATATATATATATAAATGTATATATATATATATATATATCTACATACACACACACATGTAGATTTATTTATTAAAGGTAAATTGAGCAAATTGGCTATTTCTGGCAAATTATTTAAGTGTGTATCAAACTGGTAGCCCTTCGCATTAATCAGTACCCAAGAAGTAGCTCTTGGTTTCAAAAAGGTTGGTGACCCCTGCTGTAGAGCCTGTGACTGTGACTTGTACTATCGGGTCGGGTGGCCTTCTCTGTCCATTAGGAGACAGTGTCATTGGTACACTTTTATTTACAAAGCTCTTCTGGGACAATTGCCCGATAACATCTGTACATTGATTTCACAAAGAAGTTCGGACTCTGCTCTGAGATCCAACAATCAGCTGTTGCTCTCTGTACCTTTTGCTTGCACTAAGCTGGGGAAAAAAGCGTTTGTCTATGCATCTCCTTGTGCTTGGAACATGTTACAAAGAGACTGTAAGCTAACTGTATTTTTATTCTTAAATGCTTTTAAATCTAAACTAAGAGCATTTGAAGCAGCCTCGGTTATCTGTAACTGTTTTACTTGATGCCCATCCTGTCATTTAATGTTTGAATGTGAATGTAATTGTATGTGTAACTTGGCTGCCTCTTGGCCAGGACTCTCTTGAAAAGGAGGTTTTTAATCTCAGTGGGATTTTTTTTCCTGGTTGAATAAAGGTTAAATACTTTAAAAAAAAAATATTCCTCTGTAATCATGTTATGAGGTAGTAGTTTAGAAGAATGTTCCAACAGTGTGTCTGTCACAAGGCATTCCATCTCACTTGTCGCACCTCAGTTCCCACAAAAATTTGGGGTACTTGGTTTGAAGACTATTGGCACATAGTCTGCACTGGACTCTTTCACCACTGCCAAACAAACCCGTTCGTCTTCTTTCACTTGAAAACGCTGTCATACCTGGCCTGAGAAATGTCCACAGTTGTCTTCTTTCCTGGGTTCTTACGTCCACTGGGTTTATGCAGAAAAACAGTAACATCACAAACCCATCTAAAAACAAAGCGGTCCTAGCTTTCAAGGCTCTTATGGTTTTGAAATTCCTTTAAAGTGTAAAATGGGCCCGGTTGGGAAATTACTTTTCACAAAGTTTGGGTATGAGACCTTCGGGAAGATGTCGTACGTGGTCTCTGCTCCCCTCAGACTTGTCAATCTGGTAGGGATCCTTGCATCCAATTACGGCTGTTTTCTCCTTGTAACGACAAAGGGATTTATAATCCAATGACTCACAGTATTACACCTAGGTATCACATTTTGTGTAGTGTTATTTTTCTTCCAGAAGTTCCTATGTTTTGCGCCTTTCAAAATGGATTCTGACAATGCATTATGGGAGACTTTTGGTAAGAATCCAAAGCCCTATATAGAAATATAATTAGTGTAAATTAAAGCCCCAGTTAAGAACTTTCAGTTTTGGTCGATTATGGAAGCGCCAGTGGACCAAAGCATTTGTGTTTGGTCAGATGAAAACCACATTTCCCTATGATCAGCTGAGATGGGCTCCAGCACCCCCCGCGACCCCAAAAGGGACAAGCGGTAGAAAATGGATCTATGGATGGACTAGCGCATATAGCGCATACTGACATGATGTTCGCTGTAATATAGGTACATATATTACTTCTCTAATGACAATGCTGATGTTAAATGGCAGACACTATAGAGAAACGATCTTGGATTACGCTACAAACATGACGCTACTACCAAGAATGTATTGGGGCGGATGCATGTCCAAAGCAAAGAAAACCGGAGTGAAGAGTTTTTTTGGAAGTAAATAGTAGTGACTATCCCGTTGGTGGCTATTTGTTGCCACCATGCAACTTTACAATAGCTAATATTAGTATTATCATTTTGATTTTAGGGCAGAACAGGGGTTAGTGCATGTGCCTCACAATACAAAGGTCCTGAATTTGTTTCTGTGTGGAGTTTGCATGTTCTCCCCGTGACTGTGTGGGCTCCCTCCAGGTACTCCGGCTTCCTCCCAAACCAAAGATATGCACCTGTGGATAGACTGATTGGCAACACTAAATTGGCCCGTGGGTGTGAATGTTGTCTTTCTGTGTTTGCCCTGCTATGAGGTGGCGACTTTTCCTTGCTTACCGCCCGAATGCAGCTGACGTAGGATCCAGCACCCCACACGACCCCGAGAGACAAGCGGTAGGAAATGGATGGATGGATGGATTTTGATGTAAGCATCGAAAGCCACTTAGTAGTCCACCAGGAACAGAGTCAAGGCAGCGTTGGTTTTTAAAGTCCACGTCTTTGACTCACGCCATTGATTGAAAACCAAGGCAATGTTGACCCTTACAGTCATTTAAGCTGGTTTTATTTTATGTGGTTGCTTCGGTCATGATAGCAGTAATTACATAGAAATTCGTCTTCTTTTAGTTTTCTGGCGGCACGCAGGCGTTCGCAACTTCCGTCTTTTTAACGAATGTGGATGGGGGAGTGACATACGCTATAAAGCAAGTCAGCATATTTGTATTTTTTGTGGGGAAATGTTCTGCCACCCTCCCTAATGTCGCTAAATGCCAGAAAAAGCGATACAGATGCTCTCAGGGCATGAAAGAGGCGTCATTCAACTAGTTGTAAGTCCAGGTATCATCCCAAAAGTTATAAAAATATTTTATGAAATTTGAAAAGTTACTTTTTGTTGCTTCAAAACAATCATGTAGGAGCGCAGCGAAATAATGAGTCGCAAATAGAAATAGGTGTATTCCAACATATTGGCAACACTAAAATTGGCCCTAGTGTGTGAATGTTGTCTGTCTGTGTTGGCCCTGTGATGAGGTGGCGACGTGTCCAGGTTGTACCCCGCTTTCTGCCCGAATGCAGCTAAGATACGCTCCAGCACCCCCTGCGACCCCAAAAGGGAAAAGCTGTAGAAAATGGTTGTATGTGTTCCAACAGACTGCATCCCTCACTGCAATTAGAAGCAACTCCATTCAATGTCAAACGCAGAGTGCAGTCTTAACACACCATGCACTCAGTTTGGAGCTAACATTTTTTTTTAAATGCAACTTTATTGAGAATTATTTGTCATTAAGCATCTGTCAAGTTTTCTTCTACTGCAGTAAGAAAGGTGTAGGAGTGTCTGTACTAAGAGGCAGTGATGTGGGCACAGCTAAATATTTAGGGTTAGATTTAACAATTAGGCTTAGATTTAACATTCAGCGCTCACACAAAAACACAGAAACATGACATCAGCAGTCTAAAAAAAGAAACCTTTACTCGTCTGGAACTCTATGACATATATTAATAGCAGAATCAGCAAACACTGAGGAACATGAAAATGCCCTCCATATTGACATGGCCGCCGTGATGCGCCGTTGACTGCTACACTCCTATGTTGTGTATACCCAACCGGAAAACGTCATTCGTGCAGACCCAGTTGCCGTTCTGGGCCTTCAGCATGAACACTTGATGAAAAACCATTGGTAGATCGTTGTCAGTCTGTTGCATAAAAGAACACAAATGTAGTGTCAGGCTATGGGTCTGTATTGTTCATTGTTTGCAAAACACATTTCCTCAAATAGTGGCCCACTGTAGAACTTACCTGTAGCTGTCCAAACACCATAATGAGGATGCTATTATCCACCGTGGGCTGCACATCTTTGTCTGTAATCTTGTGCTGAATTTTCTGGAAGGGCAAGCTCTGCAGAGACATGCACAACAAATGCCATCACCAACACAATAGTGATGGTAAAAGTGAATCAATTTACTTGATTCACTCATCACAAAACACGTTACTGCATGGTAAGGCTTGTCCCCACTCGATTCACTTGATTCAGTCAGCACAAAGCACGCGTACAGAACCTTACACAAGATACACTAGATTCACTCGGCACAGAGCGCATGTGTAGACAGTTGCACATGATTGGCGACAGCTAAAGTCCAGCCGTAAACAGTCACAAGGCACATGCGTAGGGACTTCCACATATGTAACATGTATTTCCATTTAATAACCTGCAAAAGTTAATGCTGCACAACTTTAGAGGGAACAGTATTAGTTATTCAATTACGAAAACAAGAAGTTAACCTTGTCTTGATGAACTGCAGCCTTCATTCAGTTGATTATATCTACAGTTGCAACAGTTAATGGCATAGTTTTTGCCAACCACTCGTGTCTCTCTTTGTGGCTGTGGGCTCACTTTGCAACTACTAACAATATTAATGCAAATTGAATGAGATCACCATATCACTGTTGTGGGATGAACAAGTCTATATGTGATGGCAGAAGTGGTGCAACAGCGCCTAATGCTGGTTAAAAGGTGGCATACATTGCAGGAAATGCTCACAGCTATATTAATTTGGACAAAATAAAAAATTAATGTAAAAAACAACAGTGCAAAATTACAAAAAGATTAAACGTTGCAATATTAAATAAAACAACTAACTATAAAATAGAGGACAACAGGCTTACAAAGACACAAATTCGATTTTTAATTATTCCTTCCTGACTGGCCGACGTCCCCACTTCCAAAGACCAGTGAGTTAAGGGTCACTGAGTATGTGTCCATTCACTAAATTAGTCTGATTTCTAAAATAGCTTAGCTCTAAATAAGCATGCAATTTTGTTATTCTTAAAGCCATACCTGTGTGTTTACTTCCGTACCTGACGGTTTCGCCTACAACTGTTGCCTTCTTCAGAGGTCGTCTTGTGAGTTCTAACTTTAAGAATAACAAAATATCATAATTTTCTGAACACCTGATGAACTTCTTTGGATTTCAAAATGAGCATACTGCAAACTTTGGAAACACCTTAATCTGATCGTGTTTGGTTTTTGTAAAGTCGGACTAACACCTCGATTATGAGACTGAAAAGCAGATCAACGCTGGACGCAGTCTGAACGCTGGCCGCAGTCTGAACGCTGGCCGCAGTCTGAAAGCTGGCCGCAGTCTGAAAGCTGGCCGCAGTCTCAGCGCGCAGAACAAACCCGGAGGCAGATACCATTCAATTAAAACAGAAGCAACAAATGTAATGAAGAGGAGACTTTATTTGTTCCTCTTCATAATATGGCCATGACTCTTGGCTATATTATACACCCCGCTAGCACCAAACCAATCCCCCCAGCCCCCTCCATGCGTCGGTTGAGGTGGGCGGGGTTGGGGGCACGTATATAATATAGCCAAGAGTCATGGATGGATGGCATTGTGGGTAATCCTTATGTTTTGTTTATAATGTGTTACAGAGCTGAAGTTCTCCAGAAATGTGTTTGGTGTGGGTTCACAGAGTGTGGCACATATTAGTAGGAGTGTTTAAGTTGTTTATGTCACAACCATCAGTGTAAAATGTATGGCTGTTGACCAAGTATGCATTGCAATCTCGTATGAGAAGCAGCAAAATGCATGCGTCCGGCCGGCACGCAGATAGCAATGTGTAAAGGTGATCGCGATGACATGTTGTAGAGCAGTGGTCCCCAACCACCGGGCCGCGGCATATTTTTATTTTTTATTTTTTTAAATCACTTAATTTTTTACTACATGCCATTGGTAAGCGCAGGGGTGAGAAGAGGTTTTAAAATTATTAGCGCCTGCTTACTTTTACTGCATGCCTTGAATAAGCGCAGGAGTGAGAAGAGGATTTAAATTAATTGGCGCCCCGGCGGCTATTCAAGGAAATACGGTATTTACACTCAACAAAACTCCTTCAAAAAATCTACTGTGAGTAAAAAATTAACTGCAATTCCTTTAGTTATACATGTATCTGTGAGTCCAAATATATCTTAAATTGATAGATTCGTACACTGATTTTTTTAGACACATTGACTTCTTCTTCATGGTCACTGTGATGTGACTCATGTCACAAGTCGAGTCAGGCCAATCATGTTTACTCAGATTTTCTTTCAATTCCTAAACTAATATCATAAAACAAAAATGTTTTCGGTTTCTTTGTTTAACAAGCTTTCCAATGTTAGCAACCTTAAAAAAGTTGTGACATTTTTAACAAAACGGTCACACCTAAAATCTGGATTGGACTTTGTATCAAAGAGGTTGACCATAAATTAGTACATTTTCACCAGGTTAAAAATTCATAACTTTCTCAATATTTATAACAGGAAAATTAAACTTATATCACTGAAATTGTCTAAAGACTTGATAACACTGGTTTCATTTGAACGAAAGATTTTTTTTTTTTTTTTTACACAAATACCTACAATGTTTACTCTCTCAATTTAATTTGACATAACCCCTCCCCCCCTTGTTTTTTTTCCAAGATGGCACTGCTGTAGTGGCTGCTGTAGGCAGGAGCTCTGTGCTCTTGTATCATCCTTGTGTTTCCCTCTTGTTTTCATGTGTATTTATATTTTTTTGCATTTTGGTCCGGGACCCTTTGGGACTGTGAGACAAGGGGTGGCACTTTCGTGACCTCTGTGGTGCTTTTCGTTGTGGACTTCTGGATCTGCCTCCCGGGAGCCTTTTGGCCATGGAGACCAGCTGCTGGGTCTCTGCTACACCGGAGTCTGTTTGGAGGGACTGGAGGAGATGCGGATGAGGGGACAGGACTGCGGAGCTAGCACTGAGCGCTGGGACGGAGAAGCTTCGTGGTGTCTTGGCTGGGTGAGCAGGTGTCGGACACCTCAGTCACCTTGGACGTATCCTCGCTCATCCATGCGGACTGGACACTGACCGAGAGTGGAGTCGGCTGTCTTGGTTGCTTTGTTGGGTCTGCTCCTGTCTCTGGCCATGCTCCCTCCTCCCCAGCGGACAATGGCGTGGAACACCGCAGAGGCCACCACAGTGTATATGTTTATTTTACTTTTTATTCACAGCTGTATGTAGAAGTGTCTGGTTGTATCTGCTGCTTTAATGTCCTCTATGTTCTTTGATGTTTGATGTTTCCCTCTTACACACACGTAAGAGGGATGTGTACTATGGCTATGAGTTGTTTTTTTTCCCTTGGCCTCAGTCTGCACCCCCACTCCAGGGCCCAGGCTAAGACCGATTTTTTTAATTTTATTTTAATCTTCTATTCTTTTCTCCCCCCCCCCCTTGTTTACCTGTATGTCATCTTTTTTGTAAGGGGCGCTGGAAGCCGGCAGACCCGTCAGCGATCCTGTTCTGTCTCCCTGTAATGTTTGTCTGATCTTGAATGGGATTGTGCTGAAAATTGTAATTTTCCTGAAGGAACTCTCCTGATGGAATAAATAAAGTACTATCTAATCTAATCTAATCTAATCTAAAGGTAGATTGGCAGGTTTGGATAAAGTTGGTTTTCTCTATTTTTCTTAAAGAGCTGCACTTCACACTTTGAAAAGCTCTCTGAAGTAGCTATATCAAAAGAGAACCATATTTTCTGAACTATAAACCGATACATTTTCCTAGGATTGGAACCTTGCAGTTAATGAAACGGTGCACACAGGCCATAATGTTTTGTATTCAACAAATAGATTTCATAAAAGACAGCCAGACACTAAAAATGTGTTATTTTTTTTGTGCTATGGCGCCATATTTTGGAAGAGTTTGCTGACTGCAGGTACTGCGCTTTAAACGTCTACAGTATTTCCTTCTGTTTAGTGCCTTAAACCGGAAGTACAAGTGCCATTCCGTCTTAGTGGTCCATAATGTTTCTACTCGTATGGTTTCTTCATTCATCACGCCAAGCAACGTTTCTAAGTTTTACAACATAAAACAATTCATACTTACTAAACAATCACATGTTGATAGTAGAGCTTTCCTGTACATTTATACATGCTATCGTAATGTAATGAAACATTAGCTAATATGCTAACACATTGACAAGTGTTTGTGTTAGTATTACCTTACAATTGCATTATTTTTGTAATGTATCAGGTTTGCAACATAGTAAATCCACCAAAACGTCACTGTGGACTTATTGAGTTTGCTAAGTTAGCTTCTGCAGCTAGTAGGTCTAAGACGATGACTTATGTTTTTTGATGAGTCATTTTACAGTTAAATTTTAACAATTAAGGTATGTAAATAAACAATTACACAATCTTTCTATGTAAATACCTAATTTCACAATGTAAAAATGCGGCCCACAGTCTGGTGCGGCTAATATATGGGGAAAAAAAGGTTTTCTAAAATTTATTTGGTGCTGCTCTATAGTCCGGAAAATACGGTACATTTCCATGATCAGAAAGGAGCAGATGGAAGAATACTATTCTTATATTTATCTGCCCCCATTTTAACACAAATTATTTTTGATGACTTTATAACTGTTCCCTCCACCAACACCCGAGCTCCCACATACTTTTTAAATTTCCTTTAAACATTTTCACAATGACATGTCCTATCTAAATCAAAATTCAGTTGATATCATTACAGTTTTCTCTTTTTAAATTCAAAAATGTTTTTACAGCTTTTTAAGTCTTTGTTTAGAGAATTCCCTGCTTTCACACCAGCAACAGACAAGCACATTTGTTTCAAATTTGTTCGGCCTTCTGTGGTTCTCATCTTCAGATGTGAACACATAACTTTTGTGTGTCCTTCGGAAGGACTTCATTCTCGTTTTGAACATCATTAATAGAGTATTCAATTCTACAATGTCTTTTTAGTTTTAGTAATCCTAATGAAGAGTGGATTTGTGTGTTCTCTATATCCTACTTTAAAAATGATTCGAATTGCTCTTTTCTGTGAAAGAAATAAAGGCATTATGCTGCTATGATATGTATGTCCCCATATTTCTGCACAATAATTGAAGTAAGGTAGAATAATTGAGCAATATAAAATTCTCATTGTGTTATACGGAAAACTATATTTAACCTTGTTCAAAATAAATAAGCTTTTAGATACCTTATTTTTCACATGCATTATATGAGCTTTCCAAGTCAACTTTTCATCCAAGATGACTCCAAGAAATCTGATTTCAGACACCTTCTCCATTTTCACATTGTTTATGGATAAACTAACTTCTATATTTCTTTTATTACTGAATACCATAAATTTAGTCTTTTCCAAATTTAAAGATAAAGTATTTATATGAAACCACAATTTTAGTGTAACCATTTCCTCTTCAATATTATCAGATAAGATTTTCAAGTCATCTCCTGAACAGTATAAATTTGTATCATCTGCAAATAACACGCACTGTAAAATTTTCGAAACCTCACAAATATCATTTATGTATAAAGTAAAAAGTTTGGGTCCTAAAATCAAACCTTGTGGAATTCCACATTCAATATTCATACATTCTGACCTATGATCATCGATCTCAACATATTGCTGTCGTAGTTGTAAATAATTGGTTAACCCAGGGGTAGGGAACCTGTGGCTCTTTTGATGACTGCATCTGGCTCTCAGATCAATCTTAGCTGACATTGCTTAACACAATAAGTAATGAATAATTCCACTGGTAATCAGTGTTAAAAATAACGTTCAAAATATTAAAAAATTCTCATGCATTTTTATCCATCCATCCGTTTTCTACCGCACCTGTTCAAAAAGTCAAGAATGGTAAGAAGTATCTTATTCATTATTAGTTAGCTGCAGAATAAAAATGTTATTCAAAAGAATAACAGACGTGTTATACCCTAATGTTGGTTTTATATAAAAATGCACACATTTAGTTGTATTCAGTATTAAAAAAAAAATTATATGGCTCTCACGGAAATACATTTTAAAATATTTGGCTTCCATGGCTCTCTCAGCCAAAAAGGTTCCCGACCACTGGGTTAACCAGTCCAGTGCAACTCCTCTGACTCCATAAGTATATAATTTAGAAATGAGAATTTGATGATCTACAGTGTCAAAGGCCTTCTTTAAATCAATGAACACTCCTATTGTGTATTTATTTTGATCAACTGCAGTTGTAATCTCTTTAATAATGTTCATGATGGCCAAGCTCGTAGACCTATTTGATCGAAATCCATACTGATTGTCATTAAATAATTAGTTTTTCAATAAAACAGTCTAATATATTAACAGTTTTTCAAGCACTTTTGAAAATTGAGATAAGAGAGAAACTGGTCTATAATTACCAAATGTATGTTTATCTCCGTTTTTAAATAAAAGGTATGACCTTAGCTGTTTTCCTACTGTCTGGGAAAACTCCTACTTTAAAGAACAATTAATTATATAATGTAATGGTTTAATGATGCAATCAATTGTGTTTTTTATTATACTCATGTCAATGCCCTTATTGTCTGTTGAGGTCTTGTTTTTTAGTTTATAAATCACACATATTTCATTTTCAGTCACTTCACTAAGAAACATTGACTGCATAACCCTAGTTTCCCTTTTCCAGACACCCAATGATTGATCATTAGCTCTAAGTATTTTGTTTGCTAAGCTAGGTCCTACATTTTTAAATAATTTATTTAATTCATTGACAATTTATTCTCTATTTTCAATTAACATATTATCTTTTTTTTAAATATCTAGGTAGTTCTGTTCGCCTTGTCTCATTCCCTATTGCTTTATTTAAAATATTCCATGTAGCCTTTATGTTATTTTTATTTTCATGCAACATTCTTTTGTAATATTCCCTTTTTGCTTGTCTCAATACATTAGTCAACATGTTTTTGTAGTTCTAATATCGTTTTTCAGCATTCTCTGTTCTTGACTTGATAAACTCCGTATAAAGTCTTTTTGTTTTACTTGGATTTTTCAAACTGTTTGTCATCCAAGGTGCATTATTTTGCCTTTGCTTGGATCTGCATGGAACCTCAGGACAATGCTTGTTATACAGAGCAATATACTGTTTAATAAAAGAATCATAGGCAGTGTTTATAGCGTCTGTGTACACCTCTTTCCACTCTTGCTTTAATAGGTCATCCCTAAAGTTGTTAATATGGTTGACACTTCTTTTCCTCCTAAGTATTTGATATGTTCTTTTAGGGAATTGATAGTCAAATATTGCAAATATAGGCAGATGATCACTTATGTCATTTATCACTAACCCAGTAGTGATGTGAATCCCTAAAACATTCGTAAAGATATTGTCTATTAAGGTTGTACTAGTTGTGGTTATTCTGCTCGGCTTTGTAATTAATAGGTACAGCCCTTTTTCATATAATATCTCTAAAAAATACGATGTTTGTTTATGTGAATCTACCTTTAAAATAACAATATTATATTCTCCAAAAATTACGATAGTTCTATTTTTATTTAAACCATTAATCATTTCCTATAATTTATCCATGAAGGTTTCTACTTTTGATCTAATTCTATCTCAACAGCTACACACGCCATTAAATCATTTATGGCCATGGTCTGCATTTTAGTTCATTATATAAAAGGGCCACACCTCCTCCAGTCTATTTTCTCTGCTAGTGACATACAGATCATAGTCCTTTAATTTCAGATCAACCTCCTTGTCTTTCGTTATCCATGCTTCAGATTAAGCAATGACCTTAAATCTACCTTTAAGTGACTAAAACATTTTTGATTTTAGAAAAGTGTTTTGGTAGACTACTACAATTAAAATGAATCAAAGAAAATGTATTTTCTATGCTTGCGTCATCAAGTTGTTCCTCAGTATAATACTGGCAAGAATCCTTAACATGCTTAAATATATGAGTCTCTGGAGCCACTTCATTCTGAAAATCAAATGTGCCACTTTCTGTATAATGTATATAACTTGCGGTTTACAGTCCGTTGCGGCTAATATATGGGAAAAAAATGTTTTCTAAAATTTAGTTGGTGCTGCTCTATAGCCCGGAAAATACGGTACATAATATATCTTTTCACCAAAACATCACTGTGGAGTTATTGAGTTTGTTAAGCTTATTAGAGAGCCATATATTAGTCCGGTGTGACTAATATATGGGAAAAAAATATTTTCTATAATTTAGTGGGTGCTCCCAACAGGTGTAAAAGAAAGTGCATCTCTACCCTCTTTCAAAACCACACTAAAAGAACACCTCCAGGCCAATACAACCTTAGACTATTTACAAATGTCAATACTTGTTCTTAGGCTTTCTGAGCTCACCATGTTCACTGCTCGATGTACATATCCTACGAAGTCAGACCTACACTGTTTCAATGTCCATTTCTCAGATTATATAATTGTTGATGACTGGAGTGCTGATATCAACCAAACCTCTTCCACATCCCACCCCCCCGATTATAAATACTGTAAATAATTCAATGTACAAACCCCGTTTCCATATGAGTTGGGAAATTGTGTTGGATGTAAATACAAACTGAATACAATGATTGGCGAATCATTTTCAACCCATATTCAATTGAACGCACCAAAAGACAAGATATTTGATGTTCAAACTCAAACTTTTTTTTTTGTGCAAATAATAAACTTAGAATTTTATGTCTGCAACACGTGCCAAAGTAGTTGGGAACGGGCATGTTCACCACTGTGTTACATCACATTTTCTTTTAACAACACTCAAACGTTTGGGAACTGAGGAAACTAATTGTTGAAGCTTTGAAAGTGGAATTCTTTACCATTCTTGCTTGATGTACAGCTTAAAGTTGTTCAACAGTCTGGGGTCTTGTCGTATTTTACGCTTCATAATGCGCCACACATTTTCGATAGGAGACATGTCTGGACTGCAGACGGGCCAGGAAAGTACCCGCAGACTTTTACTACTAAGCCATGTTGTTGTAACACGTGGCTTGGCATTGATTTGCTGAAATAAGCAGGGGCGTCCATGATAACGTTGCTTGGATGACAACATATGTTGCTCCAAAACCTGTATGGACCATTCAGCATTAATGGTGCCTTCACAGATGTGTAAGTTACCTATGCCTTGGGCACTAATACACCCCCATACCATCACAGATATTGGCTTTTGAACTTTACGCCTATAACAATCCGGATGGTTATTTTCTTCTTTGTTCTGGAGGACACCACGTTCATAGTTTTCAAATATAATTTGAAATGTGGACTCATCAGACCACCGAACACTTTTCCACTTTGCATCACTCCATCTTAGATGAGCTCGGGCATAGCGAAGCCGGCGGCGTTCCTGGGTGTTGTTGATTAATGGCTTTCGCTTTGCATAGCAGAGTTTTAGCTTGCACTTACAGATGTAGCTACGAACTGTAGTTACTGACAATGGTTTTATGAAGTGTTCCTGAGCCCATGCGGTGATATCCTTTACACACTGATGTCGGTTTTTGATGCAGTACCGCCTGAGGGATCAAAGGTCCATAATATCATCGCTTACGTGCAGTGATTTCTCCATATTCTCTGAATCTTTTGATGATTTTACGGACCGTAGATGGCAAAATCCCTAAATTCCTTGCAATAGAGCGTTGAGAAATGTTGTTCTAAAACTGTTCCACAATTTGCTTACAAATTGGTGACACTTGCCCCATCCTTGTTTGTGAATTACCCTACTTAGCCTTTCATGGAAGCTGCTTTTATACCCAATCATGGCACCCACTTGTTTCCAATTAGCCTGCACACCTGTGGGATTTTCCAGATAAGTGTTTGATGAGCATTCCTCAACTTTATCAGTATTTATTGCCACCTTTCCCAACTTCTTTGTCACGTGTAGCTGGCATCAAATTCTAAAGTTAATGAATGTTTGCAAAAAAAAATGTTTATCAGTTTTAACATCAAATTTGTTGTCTTTGTAACATATTCAACTGAATATGGGTTGAAAATGTTTTGCAAATCATTGTATTCCGTTTATATTTACATCTAACACAATTTCCCAACTCAAATGGAAACGGTGTTTTTATATACTCTGATGATTAACTTGTGTGATGACTGTATTATGCTGATAGCATATATTTGCACCATGAATTGATTAACGTGGACCCCGACTTAAACAAGTTGAAAAACTTATTCGGTTGTTACCATTTAGTGGTCAATTGTACTGAATATGTACTGTACTGTGCAATCTATTAATAGAAGTCTCAATCAATCAATGCTGCCCTATAGTCTGGAAAATACGGTACGTAATCTATTTTTTACAACAGATGCATCACTTACGGTAAGTTTGGCACCGATTGCTTCTCTCCCATGGTAGAAGCTTCCTTCCCATGTCATAGTTGCACCTTCAGCCTACGCAAAGAGCAGAAATGGGTGACATATTGGCCATAATTAACATATCTATTGAGGCATACACCAAATATAACCCGAGCTCACGTATAGGTTAACTAAGTCCATCCTGTTGGTGTTGTCAAACTGGTTGTAGTACACCTGCACAAAACCTTCGCCCAGCTTTGTCCAGAAGTTATCGCACTGCTGCATGGCTGAAACTGTAAAATTAAAAAACAGACGTATAACATAATGTAAATGAGCAAATTGGGCTGTGCTATAACAACACCGTTAAATGTTCCTGGCTGGTAAGCACGCGTGTTTACTAACCGTTTACCTTCTATGGTTAAGAATATAGTAATTTACAGTGAAACAGGGCGAAATCCGCACAAATACGGAGGAAAATCAGCGTACACACAGGGAGAACATTTGAAACTATGTATCGTACCAAGAAAGTGCAGTAATGCTACAAAAATAGGACGCTAACCAACACTTAGCATTAAGTATGCAACTGAAGTTTCCAATTTAGTGCTCTGCTGTAAACTAACGACGACACGTTATGTTGAACAAATCAACAAAACGCCAAATTAAATAATTGAGGATGGGTTACTTTACCGTGCAACGCGTTTTATGTGCTTTACTTGGCTGTATGGACGTCAAGCAAGAGACGAGGCAATAGCAAAGATGGAGGACTCCCGCTAACCTTTCAACCGGTGACGTCACCTACGAGGCAAAGGTTATAGAGCCGCGTGCGCGTGCGCAACCTGTCTGGCTTTATTCGTCATACGTCATCACCGCTCTATTGTCGTCCCACTCAAACCGTTCAACTATCGAAATCTTCTGCTCATTCATGACTTTAATTGATTGATTGCACAGTACAGTACAGATTCGTACATCCATCCATCCATCCATTTACTACCGCTTATTCCCTTTTGGGGTCGCGGGGGGCGCTGGTGCCTATCTCAGCTACAATCGGGCGGAAGGCGGTGTACACCCTGGACAATTGACCACTAAATGGTAACACTCGAATAAGTTTTTCAACTTGTTTAAGTCGGGGTCCATGTTAATCAATTCATGACACGGCCCGGGTTATCATTTTTTAAACTCCTCTCAAACTTTTTAAATTAACAGGAATTACACATTTCTTTGGCATTTTTTCGGCTGGAAATGAATGGCACATATTCCAAGTTCCACATTTCCCAATCAATTTAAAACATTTCATCATCGGCACAATGTAGTCCAGGGGTGCCCAGGTAGCCCATAAGGACCAGATGAGTCGCCCGCTGGCCTGTTCTAAAAATAGCTCAAATAGCAGCACTTACCAGTGAGCTGCCTCTATTTTTTAAATTGTATTTATTTACTAGCAAGCTGGTCTCGCTTTGCTCAACATTTTTAATTCTAAGAGAGACAAATCTCAAATTGAATTTGAAAATCCAAGAAAATATTTTAAAAACTTGGTGTTCACTTGTTAAAAAAATTCTTTTTTTTTTTACTTTGCTTCTTATAACTTTCAGAAAGACAATTTTTGAGAAAAAATACAACCTGAAAAATGGTTTTGGGAATTTTAAACACATATACCTTTTTACCTTTTAAATTCCTTCCTCTTCTTTCCTGACAATTTTTTTTTTTTTTTTTTTTTTTTTCTCCTGTCCAGCTTCTCAGGCAAATCATACAGTTGATGTAAATGCCCATATCGGCTGTTCAGATTTACTTTACAAAGGAGAAGTGTAGGATACTTCTCTTGTTGCCTTATTTGAATGTGACTTCATTAAATGTATTCATATTATCATTTGGTGCAGCCGGGCCGGAGCAGGAGGGGATAGAAAGAGAAAAAAAGGAAGACAGAGGGGGAAATTGTGGGGATAAGAGGGGGATTAGACAGAGAGACAAAAACAACAACAGCAAATACAACAATAACAACAACAACAATAGAACAACACCAGCACATACATAATATGTACAAATATGATCGTAAAAGTGATAGCAAATAAGCAATTAGTGAAATAAATAATATAGTAATGACAATGAACATGTTTTCACTGAAACTGGAGCAATACAAATACCAATAGAAAAAGCGCTATTGATCATGAACAAAACCAATAGATTACCTCTATTATTAACAATAAAGTTTCCTGACAATTTAAATCAATGTTCAAGTATTTTTTTTTTATTGTAAAGAATAATAAATATATTTTAATTTAATTCTTCATTTTAGCTTCTGTTTTTTCGACGAAGAGTATTTGTGAAATATTTCTTTAAACTTATTATGATTAAAATGCAAAACAATTATTCCGGCAAATCTAGAAAATCTGTAAAATCAAATTGAAATCTTATTTCAAAGTCTTTTGAATTTCTTTTAACATTTTTGTTCTGGAAAATCTAGAAGAAATAATGATTTGTCTTAGAAATATAGCTTGGTCCAATTTGTTATATATCCTAACAAAGTGCAGATTGGATTTTAACCTATTTAAAACATGTCATCAAAATTCTAAAATTAATCTCAATCAGGAAAAATTACTAATTATGTTCCATAAATTCTTTTTTACATTTTTTTCAAAAAGATTCGAATGAGCTAGTTTTTGTCTTCATATTTTTTGATAGAATTGTGAATTTTAAGGAGTCGAAATTGAAGATAAACTGTTTCAAAATGTTATTTTAATTTTTTTTGTGTTTTCTCCACTTTTAAACCGTTCAATTAAGTGTTTTTTTTTTCATCATTTATTCTCTACAAAAAACCTTCCGTAAAAGGAAAAAAAATGTACGACGGAATGACAGACAGAAATACCCTTTATATATATATATATATATATATATATATATATATATATATATATATATATATGTGTGTGTATAGATTCATTTATTAAAGGTAAATTGAGCAAATTTGTTATTTCTGGCAATTTATTTAAGTGTGTATCAAACTGGTAGCCCCTCGCATTAATCAGTACCCAAGAAGTAGCTCTTGGTTTTAAAAAGCTTGGTGACCCCTGATCTACACATTCAAACCAACAATTGTCAAAGTTCCAGAAATTCCCGTTTTAATCACTTTTCAATACCGCTGTGTCCACTTTATTTTCTTTTGACTACTTCTCCCACATTTTATAATCAATTTTCATGTCTGAAAATTCCAGATTGTCCAGTAATTTCCGCTTTTATTCTGTATTAAAAAAGTTGTTAACACCACTAATCGCGACCGATTCAAACTATTCCAACTTTGTTATCGGGAAAAAAAATGACATTGAAGAAAAAGTTGTATTGGCACTGAAACAAGTTTTGGCAACAAATGAATACATCCATCAATCCATTTTCTACCGCTAGTCCCTTTTGGGGTCGCGGGGGGTGCTGGAGCCTATCTCAGCTGCATTCGGGCGGAAGGCGTAGTACACCCTGGACAAGACAACATCTCTAAGCAGGGACAACACACATGGACAGACAACATTAAAGGCCTACTGAAATGAGATTTTCTTATTTAAACGGGGATAGCAGGTCCGTTCTATGTGTCATACTTGATCATTTCGCGACATTGCCATAATTTTGCTGAAAGGATTTAGTAGAGAACATCGACGATAAAGTTTGCAACTTTTGGTGTTGATAAAAAAGCCTTGCCTTTACTGTAAATTGCAGACGATGACGTCACAAGGGTGAGGGCTCATCACGTCCTCGCATTGTTTATAATGGGAGCCTCCAGCTGCAAGAGCTTTTCGGACCGAAAAAAACGACAATTTCTCCATTATTTTGAGCAAGGATGAAAGATTTGTGGATGATGATATTGATAGTGAAGGACTACAAAAAATAAATAAATTAAAAAATAAAGTTAAAAAAAAAAAGGCGACTGCGTTGGGACGGATTCAGATGTTTTTAGACACAATTACTAGGATAATTGTGGGAAATCTCTTATCTTTCTATTGTGTTGCTAGTGTTTTAGTGAGATTAAATAGTACCTGATAGTCGGAGGGGTGTGTCCACGGGTGTCTTGAGGCCAGTCTCTGAGGGAAGTCGGCGGCAGCTGCATGGACGGCGCAAGCTCAGCTGATCTCCGGTAAAAGGCGACTTTTTACCACAATTATCACACCGAAACCTGCCGGTTGACAAGTGGTCGGGATCCATGTTCGCTTGACCGCTCTGATCCATAGTAAAGCTTCACCTCTGGGAATTTTAAACAAGGAATCACCGTGTGTTTGTGTGGCTAAAGCTTCCCAACTCCATCTTTCTACTTTGACTTCTCCATCATTAATTGAACAAATTGCAAAAAAATCAGCAACACAGATGTCCAGAATACTGTTTAATTGCACAATGAAAAGAGACGACTTTTTGCCGCAAATGGGGCTGCACTCCAAAGTCCTCTACAGTCCGTGACGTCACGCGCACGCGCCATCATCCCGTGACGTTTTCAACAAGAAACTTCGCGGGAAATTTAAAATTGCAATTTAGTAAACTAAATTGGACTTTTTGGCATGTGTTGCAATGTTAATATTTCATCATTGATATATAAACTATCAGACTGCGTGGTCGGTAGTAGTGGGTTTCAGTAGGCCTTTAATACAAACAATGACTCCTATTGTTTTTTTGTGTTTCAAAGTTTTTTTTATGATCAGCTTTTTTTTCCACATGCGCTTCTCTTCTCTTACTGTTTCGTTTCCTTTTTTTTTGTTTCAAACAAAAAGGCAGTATTTTGGCATCGGGGCAAGCATAGACATTGATTGATTGATTGATACTTTTATTAGTAGATTGCACAGTACAGTACATATTCCGTACAATTGACCACTAAATGGTAACACCCGAATAAGTTTTTCAACTTGTTTAAGTCGGGGTCCACGTTAATCAATTCATGGTAAAATCATCTTATAAGAGGGTTAGGGTCTACAGTGGTTCTTAACCTGGGCTCGTGTTGAGTTGGCCTCAGGAGTTCGGCGGAGCTTCCGCCGCTGAGGTCAAGACGCACCCGACTCATCGTGTAAATATAAACTTCTACCTGTCGGCGTACTATGGATACCCCCAAACAATGTTCCCTCTAATTTTCTGTGTAATTTGTTGTGAGTTCATACACTGTGTTGGTTTTGTTCTTTGAACAAGGTGATATTAATGCAATGGTGCAATTTTGTGCACCTGTAAAAAAAACATAACTGTCTTGAATTTGAAAAAATTTTGAAAAAAATTACACTAAAGAGGGGTTTTGGGGAATGCCCATATGAAAGTGGCTTGGGTTCGTTACCTTTAACAAGGTTAAGAACCACTGGTCTAAGACTCTAAGACATGTGTGTCAAACTCTGGCCCGCGGGCCAAATTTGGCCCACCGTGTAATTTAATTTGGCCCTTGAGGTAATATCAATTTAGAATTAGAGCTGGCCCGCCAGTATTTTACAGTGTCGGTGCCGCTGTAACACCGCATTCACTGCTGATACTCATACTTGCCAACCCTCACGATTTTCCCGGGAGACTCCCAAAGTTCAGTGCCCCTCCCGAAAATCTCCCGGGGCAACCATTCTTCCCAATTTCTCCCGATTTCCACCCGGACAACAATATTGGGGGCGTACCTTGAAGGCACTGCCTTTAGCGTCCTCTACAGCCTGTCGTCACGTCCGCTTTTCCGCCATGCAAACAACATGCCGGTCCAGTCACATAATGTATGCGGCTTTAACACACACAAGTGAATGTAAGCCATACTTGATCAACAGCCATAAGGGTCACACTGAGGGTGGCCGTATAAACAACTTTAACACTTTTACAAATATGCGCCACACTGTGAAGCCACACCAAACAAAAATGACAAACACATTTCGGGAGAACATCCGCACCGTAGCACAACAGAAGAAATACCCAGAAACGCTATACACCCCCGCTACCACCAAACCCCGCTCCCCCAATTTTTATTTACATTTTATTTGATATGCCATTGATATTTTTTACTCATTATTATCATTTGAAACTCGATTTTGTATGTGACCATAAAGCTACATAAACCTTGCTTGTTTAATATTGAATGCAAAACTTGTTTGGGTCCCTATTAAATGGTTATTTTGTTCAACCTTGGCCCACGACTTTGTTCAGTTTTAAATTTTGGCCCACTCTGTATTTGAGTTTGACACCCCTGATCTATACCATGGGTATCAAACTCTGGCCCGTGGGCCAAATCTGGCCCGCCTTGTAATTTAATTTGGCCCTTGAGGCAATATCAATTTAGGATTAGAGCTGGCCCGCCGGTATTATACAGCGTCGGTGCCGCTGTAACACCGCATTCACAGCTAATACTCATACTTGCCAACCCTCCTAATTTTCCCGGTAGACTCCCGAAGTTCATACTTGGTCAACAGCCATACAGGTCACACTGAGGGTGGCCGTATAAACAACTTTAGCACTGTTACAAATATGCGCCACACTGTGAACCCACACCAAACAAGAATGACAAACACATTTCGGGTGAACATCCGCACCATAACACAACAGAACAAATGCCCAGTATCCCTTGCAGCACTATCTCTTCCGGGAAACTTCCAGCAAACTGACCAATAATTAACGTTTTATTCATGCATTTTCTCTTGCTACTTCAAGGCTTGAATGTTTGGTTCATTCATTATTGTTATTTTATTTTCAAATTTATTATTAGCCTGTGGAAAAAAAATGATATTTACCTCAGAAGATTGCAAATAGAAAAAAAGGCATAACATTTTTATTTAAATTTAATGTGATATGCCGTTGACATTTTTTTAATTATCATTATTTGAAACTGGATTTTGCATGTCACTAAAGTTATATAAGCCTTGCTTGTTCAATATCTAATGCAAAACTTTTTTGGGTCCCTATTAAAAGGTTAATTTGTTCAACCTTGGCCCGCAGCTTTGTTCCGTTTAAAATTTTGGCCCACTCTGTATTTGAGTTTGACACCCCTGCTCTAAGATGTCAATGGGAGCAAGTGCCTGTGGGCGGGGCTTACACGACTTGGGCTTGCAGATAAAACACTGTAGAAGAAAACAGGATGGCTGTCACTACTCGATCAGTACTGGAAAACACAATCGGTTCACGCATGCGCAAAGAGAACCTCGCTTCCGTCAACATGTTTTACTGCAGCTATTTTCATGCACGCGGTCACTGTTACCATGATTTTTGTTTTTGTAATCTTTATTTGAATAACAATAATGTATAAAAGATTACATACAAAACAAATGTTGCTTAAGAATACAGTATTTATTTTGGAACCGTACAGAATCCTGAACGATATGCTCAGCAGCCTTAAATGGGAAATAAATCACTTTGTACTACTTTATTTATCAAATATATATATTCACAGTGCTTATGATTTAAAAGTCTACTTTTCCTCAAGACGCAGTTCTAAATCTATGTTACAGTAAGTGCCTTGTTTAAAATAAAAATGGACATTTTAAAGGAAAACTTCAAAGTATAACAATACCCCTAATTTTTTGTGTCACTCATACTTGACAAACTGAGAAAAACTGCAAAAGCGTTTTGGATCTTAGTTCGAGTAGACAAAAATGGAATAATTTTTTTCGGAACTCATTTCCATGTTCAAATTTATATACATACCAAAATAATTGGAATTGAAAACATAAGGTCAATTTAAGGGGTTTGTGGCCGGTTAGCTGCCTTTCTCAGCTACAATCGGGCGAAAGGCGGTGTACACCCTGGACAAGTCGCCACCTCATCGCAGCCTTTTGGGGTCGAATAACTCATTGTACTGTTCAAATCTAAATACCAAAATAATGTGAGTTTAAAATGTAAGGAAATTGCTGGTGTATGTGGCCGGTTAGCTCAGTTGGTGGGAGCATGGTGCTAATAACGCCAAGGTCATGGGTTTAACCCCAGTACAGGCCAGTGGTTTTTATCCATCCATCCATTGTCTACCGCTTATTCCTTTTGGGGTTGCAGGGGGCGCTGGTGCCCATCTAAGCTACAATCGGGCAGAAAGCGGTGTACACCCTAGGCAAGTCGCCACCTCATCACAGTGGTTTCTTGTTAAGAAGTTTATATACTCTATATGAAACACTGTAGTAAAGGCTTTTCATTGGTACTCGTACTTGACAAAAACAGCCAGTGTTTTTGATCTTAGTTCGAGTAGACAAAAATAAAAAAAACTATTTTCGGAAATCATTGTCATGTTCAAATGTAAATACATACCAACATAATTTGAATTGAAAATGTAAGGACATTTTTAAAGTTTGTGGCCATTTACCAATATTGCCAAGGTCATGGGTTCAACCTCCGTATGGGCCATTGGTTTCTCTTTAAATAAGTTCAATTATAGTTCAACAATATTGACTCAATGCCACTTTCTTCATTTAAAACACTGTAGATTTTTTTTTTTTGTGTGATTCGTACTTGACAAACTGACAAAAACTGCAAAAGCCCTTAGATCTTAGTTTTAGTAGACCAAAACAGAATATGTTTTACCTAAGAACTCAATCTCCATTCAAATCTATATACCACAATAATTTGAGTTGAAAATGTAAGGAAATTTTAAGAGCAAGTTGTTGGTTAGCTCAGTTGGTCAGATTGTGTTGCTGATAACGTCAAGGTCATAGACTCAATCCTGGGACAGACCACTGATTTCTTGTTAAAAGATTATCTACAGATCAACAACAGTGACTCAATGTCATTTCTTTTCTCTATATAAACACTGGAGGAAGGGCTTTTAATTGTGACGCGTACTTGACAAAATGCCAAAAACTGCCAAAGTGTTTCGGATCTTAGTTCGGGTAGAAAAAAACTAAATTTTTTTTTTTGAACTCATTGTCATGTTCAGGGCAACACGGGGACAGAGAGGTTAATGCGTCTGCCTCACAATACGAAGGTCCTGAGTAATCCTGGGTTCAATCACGGGCTCAGGATATTTCTGTGTGGAGTTTGCATGTTCTCCCCGTGAATGCGTGGGTTCCCTCCGGGTACACCGGCTTCCTCCCACTTCCAAAGACATGCACCTGGGGATAGGTTGATTGGCAACATTAAATGTTCATGTGAATGTGAGTGTGAATGTTGTCTGTCTATCTGTGTTGGCCCTGAGATGAGCTAGCGACTTGTCCAGGGTGTACACCGCCTTCCACCCGATTGTAGCTGAGATAGGCACCAGCGCCCCCCACGACCCCAAAGGGAATAAGCGGTAGAAATGGATGGATTGTCATGTTCAACTCTAAATACATACCAAAATAATTTGAATTGAAAATGTAAGTACATTCTGAAAGATTGTGGCTGGTTAGCTCAGTTGGTCGGAGAGTGGTGCTAATGACGCCAAGTTCATGTGTTCAACCCCCATACAGGCAACTGGTTTCCCAATAAAGAGGTTTAACTACAGATAAACAACATTGACTCAATGCCACTTTCTGACTCTAAAACACCGGACGAAAGGATTTTTAGTGTGACTCATACTTGACAAACTGACCAAAAATGCAAAAGCACTTTGGATCTTATTTTGAATTGACCAAAACAGATTTTATTTTTTTTACAAGGAACTCAATTTCTTGTTCAAATCAACTACCAAAATAATTTGAGTTGTAAATGTAAGGAAATAGCTCAGTTGGTCAGAGCATGGTGCTAATAATGCCAAGGTCATGGGTTCAACCCCCCGTACGGGCCGTGGGTTTCTCTTTAGATAGGTTTAACTATAGCTCAACAATATTGACTCAATGCCACTTTCTTCATTTAAAACACTGTAGGAATGGATTTTTAGTGTGACTCGTACTTGACAAACTGACAAAAACTGCAAAAGCCCTTTATATCTTAGTTTTAGTAGACCAAAACAGAATATATTTTACCTGAGAACTCAATGTCCTGTTCAAATCTAAATACCACAATCATTTGAGTTGAAAATGTAAGGAAACTTTAAGAGTATGTTGTTGGTTAGCTCAGTTGGTCAGAGTGGGGTGCTAATAACGCCAGGGTCATGGGTTTAACACCTGTACAGGCCACTGGTATCTTGTTAAGAAGTTTATCTACAGATCTCTATATAAGCCACTGTAGAAAAGGCTTTCAAGTGTGACTCGTACTTGACAAAATGCCAAAAACAGCCAAAGCCTTTTTGATCTTAGTTCGAGTAGACAAAAACAGAATACATTTTTTTGGAACTTTTTTCGGAACTCATTGTCATGTTCAAATATAATTATATACCAAAATACTAAGAATTGAAAATGTAAAGACATTTGGAGAGTTTGTGGTCGGTTAGCTCAGTTGGTCAGAATGTGGTGCTAATGACGCCAAGGTCATGGGGTCAACCTCAATACGAGGCCACTGATTTCCCTTTGAAGATGTTAACTATAGAATAACAAATTGACTCAATGCTATTCACTGTCTGTGAAACATTGTAGGAATAGATTTTTAGTGTCACTTATACTTGACAAACTGACAAAAACTGCAATAGCACTTTGGATCGTAGTCTGAATAGACCAAAACAGATTTATTTTTCCTAGGAACTCAGTGTCTTGTTTGAATCTGAATACCAAAATAATCTGAGTTAAAAATGTAAGGAAACTTAGAAAGGTTGTGGCTGGTTAGGTCAGTTGGCCAGAGCATGGTGCTAATAAAGCTGAGGTCATGGGTTCAAACCCACTACTAGCCATTGGTTTCTCTTTAAATAGTTTTAATTATACATCAACAACATTGACTCAATGCTACTTTCGTCATATAAAGCACTGTAGAAATGGATTTTTAGTGTGACTTGTATCGGAAAAACTGACAAAACTGCAAAAGCCCTTTAGATCTTAGTTTAAGTACACCAAAACAGAATATATTTTACCTAAAAACTCAATGTCCTGTTGAAATCTAAATACCAAAATAATTTGAGTTTAAAATGTAAGGAAATAGAAGTGTATGTGGCCGATTAGTTTAGTTGGGCAGAGCATGGTGCTAATAAACTAGTTTAGTTTGGCAGAGCATGGTGCTAATAAACCCCATACCGGCCAGGATTTTCCTTTTAAAGAGGTTTACGTCAGGGGCGTCGCCAGACAGATTTCACTGGGGCACGTGCCCCACTGTTGATCTGCAGTGCCCCAGTAAAAATTTCACCAATAAAAAAAACGCTTCAGAGTTTTAAGTCTACATAACATAGACAACAGCGCACATACTACTTAGTATGGTAATTGATTGCTACTGTATTCACTCCAAGTAACAATGAGCACATGGCTAATTAATATGGTAATTTATTCACGTGTTGATCGAGACTTCGGTTGAGAGAGAGAGCGAGAGAGAGGATGAGAATCACTGCGTGAGGTATCGAACGTTAGCCACTAACAATTTGTTAATTACATTATTTTGATTTTGATTTGACTCAGACTGTAACTCCTAGATGGATTTAAAAAAGTTATTCGCCCGGAGCAGAAAAGAAGCAGCAGGAATGAGAGATGTAAGTTAAGTCCTAGCTAGCTAGGCAACATCATAGTCTTAAGTTGATGCTAAGTTAGCTAACCTTATTCCTTGTATCAAGACAAACATTAATTTGCTGTACGAGCTGTCGGGCGAATTTCCAATGAACATGAAACATAATGTTGGTTATTGTCTGCTGGTTCTGCATCAATGATGATTTGGAGTAAGCATGTGTGAGTTGAGTGCTTCTCAAATGGTTTATCTTCAGGAAGAAAAACATTTTTCCATATCATCAAGTCGTGAGCCAAATTTATTTTCTTAGTTTATTACGAACATGACATACATACAACATTATACATCAGTTAATTTCATCATTTTGCAATACACAATACATAATGTCCGAAAAGGAGAAGGAAGAAACAAAGCTTATTTAATCCTACCCCTTTTCCACTTCAGAGCGCCCACAAATATATACATTCATTCACTGACCTTCTTTACAGCAAAATATCAAAATAGCAAAATGACATCTGTGAGTGAGTAACACAGCAGTTTTCTAACATGTACTTAATTATTTCTGTCATTATTAACATACTAAGATGAAGAATATCTTATTTTCAATAAGTTTGAAAGTCTTTCTCATAATACTTCTTCTTTGTACTTTGTAAGCACTATTAATTTGAACATCCTCTTAAACTGGGTCAAATCAGTACAGTGTTTAACTTATTTACTTAATCCATTCCATAATTTAATTCCACATACTGATATGCTAAAAGTTTTAAGTGTTGTACGGGCATACAAATGTTTTAAGTTAGATTTTCCTCTAAGGTTATATTTCTCTTTATTTGAGAAGAATTGCTGTACATTCTTTGCTAGCAGGTTATAATTTACTTGGTACATCAATTTAGCTGTTTGCAATTTTATCAAGTCATCGAGCTTTAATAATTTTGACTCAACAAATGAAGGGTTTGTATGTTCTCTATATCCAACATTGTGTATTATTGTAATCGATCTTTTTTGTAACACAGTTAACGAATGTAGCGCACATTTGTAGTTGTTTCCCCATATTTCTGCACAATAACTCAGGTATGGTAACACTAGCGAGCAGTAGAGAATATAAAGTGATTTTTGGCCCAGGACATATTTTGCTTTATTCATTATTGAAATATTTTTTGCCACCTTATGTTGTATGTTTTGTATATGAGATTTCCAGTTCATTTTATCATCTATTATTACTCCCAAAAATCTGGTTTCTTTTACCCTTTCGATATCTATTCCATCTACTTGTATTCGTGTCTGATGCTCTTTTGTACTGTTACCAAATAGCATTGTTTTAGTTTTACTGAGATTCAAGGATAGCCTGTTTTTATCAAACCATTTTTTTAATTTATTAATTTCTTCCGTTATTTGTATAATCTTCTGTGTGTTCTCTCCTGAACAAAAAGCAGTTGTGTCGTCTGCAAATAAAACTAACTTCAAGTTTTTTGTAACTTTGCAAATATCGTTTATATAAAGATTGAACAATCTTGGTCCCAGTATTTTTAAATCATTCAAGTTTATTTCACAGAAAAATAGCACAGTAGACTTGTCTTGTTAATCGGTGTGACATTGACTAAAATAATCTTGTTTTGTCACCAGAAAAATGGCTACAGCTAAAGCATCTGGTTTTGTTTCCAGAAAAAATAGTAACATTTCTGTATTTTTTTTCAGAAAGATGGCTGAAAATATCGGGTTTTGTTGCCCCATTTAGATTGAAAAAATATATATATTTCCATGTCTGTCCTGAGTCCTCCTCCAACTTGTTAGTCGGTTTGCCTTTTGCTAAAATACTCACTAACAGTCACTAGAAAAATGGCAATAAATATCTGGTTTTGTTGCCACATTTAGATTTTTTTCTCCCTAAACTTTTTTTTTTTTTCATGCACACATCTGACTGCGACTCACTGAAAATGATACACAATCCACTTTTATGTCACGACCCAGCAGTTGGGAACCACTGGTCAACTGTATAACAGTTACTGTAATATTTCCATGTCTGTCCAGAGTGATTGACCACTTCATGGGTTTAACCCCAGTACAGGCCACTGTTAAGAAGTTTATCCATAGATTGACTCAATAATATTTCTCTTCTCTATATGAAATACTGAAGGAAAGGCTTTTTAGTGTGACTCGTACTTGAAAAAATGCCTAAAACTGCCAAAGCATTTTTGATCTTTGTTCGAGTAGACAAAAACAGAATAACTTTTATGGAAGTCATTGTCATACATCCATCCATTTTCTACCACTTATTCCCTTTGGGGTCGTGGGAGGCGCTGGTGCCTATTTCAGCTACAATCGGGTGGAAGGCGTCGTACACCCTGGAGACATCGCCCTCATCACAGGGCCAACACAGATAGACAGACAACATTCACACTCACATTCACACACTAGGGCCAATTTAGTGTTGCCAATCAACCTATCCCCAGGTGCATGTCTTTGGAGGTGGGAGGAAGCCGGAGTACCCGGCGGAAACCCACGCATTCACGGGGAGAACATGCAAACTCCACACAGAAATATCCCGAGCTCGGGATTGAACCCTGACTACTCAGGACCTTCGTACTGTGAGGCAGACGCACTAACCCCTCTGCCACCGTGAAGCCCATTTATTGTCATGTTCAATCTAAATACAATCCAAAATAAATTGAATTGAAAATGTAAGGACATAAGTAGAACTAGGGGTCGGTTAGCTCAATTGGTCAGAGCGTGGTGCTAATAACGCCAAGGTCATGGATTCAACCGCTGTACAGGTCACTGTTTTCTGTTTAGGTAGGTTTAACTATAAATTAACTACATTGACTGAATGCTACTTTCTTCATATAAAACACAGTAGAAATGGATTTTTAGTGTGACTCGTACTTGAAAAACTGACAAAAACTGCATTTTTTTCCAAGATGGCGCCGCTGTAGTGGCTGCTGATGGCAGGAGCTCTGTGTTATTGTGTCATCCTTTTGTGTTTCCCTCTTGTTTTCATGTGTTATTGTATACATATATATAATTTTTTGCCTTTTGGTCCGGGACCCTTTGTAACTGTGTGACAAGGGGTGGCACTTACTTGACCTCTGTGGTGCTTTTTTGTGGACTTCTGGATCTGCCTCCCGGGAGCCTTTTGGCCATGGAGACCAGCTGCTGGGTCTCTGTCCCAGAGTCAGTTTGGAGAGACTGGAGGAGATGCGGATGAAGAGACAGGGCTGCGGAGCAAGCACTGAGCGCCGGGACGGACAAACTTTCCAGTGACTTGGCTGAATGAGCAGGTATCGGACACCTCAGTCTTCTTGGACGTATCCTCGCTCACCCACGCGGACTGGACACTCGCCGAGAGTTGGTTGGTGGCCGAGAGTAGAGTCGGCTCTCTTGGTTGCTTTGTTAGGTTTGCTCCTGTCTCTGGCCATGCTCTCTCCACCCCAGCAGACGACGGCGTGGAACACAGCAGAGGCCACCACAGTGTATATTTTTATTTTACTTTTTATTCATAGCTGTATGTAGAAGTGGCTGGTTGCTTCAGCTCCGCTACTTTAATGTCTTTCATGTCCTTTGTGTTTTTTGATGTTTCCCTCTTACACACATGTAAGAGGGATGTGTACTATGGCTATGAGTCATTTTTTTCCCTTGGCCTCAGTCTGGACCCCCTCTCCAGGGGCCCAGGTTTAGACCGATTTTTTAGATTGTATTTTATTTTAATCTTTCATTTTTTTTTCTCCCATCTACCCTCCCCCCCACTTGTTTACCTGTATCTCACCTTTTTTGTAAGGGGCACCGGAAGTTGGCAGACCTGTCGGCGATCCTGTTCTGTCTCCCTGTAATGTTTGTCTGATCTTGAATGGGATTGTGCTGAAAATTTTAATTTCCCCTCGGGGATTAATAAAGTATGTCTGTCTGTCTGTCTGTCAAAGCACTTTGGATATTGAATTGAGTAGACAGAAGAAGGAACTCAATGTCTTGTTCGAATCTAAATACCAAAATAATATGAATTGAAAATGTAAGGACATGTTAAGCACGGTGTCATAGGATTTACTGCATCTGCCTCACAATACAAAGATCCTGAGTAGTCCTGAGTTCAATCCCGGGCTCGGGATCTTTCCGTGTGGAGTTTGCACGTTCTCCCCGTGACTGTGTGGATTCTCTCCGGGCGCTTTGGCTTCCTCCCACCTCCAAAGACATGCACCTGGGGATAGGTTGATTGGCAACACTAAATCAGACCTAGTGTGTGAATATGAGTGTGAATGTTATCTGTCTATCTGTTTTGGCCGTTTGATGAGGTGGCGACTTGTCCAAAGTGTACCGCCCGAATGCAGCAGAGATAGGCTCCAGCGGCCCCCCGCCACCCCAAAACAGACAAGCGGTAGAAATGGATGGATGGGTGTATGATAAGAGGTTGTGGCCTGTTAGCTCAGTTGGTCAGAGCGTGGTGCTAATAACGCTAATGTCATGGGTTCAACCCCCATATGGGCTAATAGTTTCCCTTTAAAGAGATTCAACTATAGATTAACAACATTGACTCAATGTTACTTTCTGTCTGTAAAACACTGTAGGATTTGATTGTGTCACTCTTACTAGAAAAAACTGATAAAAACTGAAAAAGCAGTTAGGTTTGAGTTTGATTGATTGATTGAAATTTGTATTAGTAGATTGCACAGTACAGTACATATTCCGTACAATTGACCACTGAATGGTAACACCTGAATACGTTTTCAACTTGTTTAGGTCGGGGGTCCACGTAAATCAATTCATGGTACTGAGTAGACCAAAACACATTTTTTTTCCCCAAGAACTCAATGTCTTGTTCAAATCTAAAAACCAAAATAATCTGAGTTGAAATTGTAAGGTCATTTTGAGGCGGGTTGGCTCAGTTGGTCTGGGTGTGGAGCTATTAACCCCCAGGTCATGGGTTCAACCCCCATATGGGCCACTGGTTTCTCTTCAAAGATGTTTAACTATCAACCACATTGACTCAATGCTGCTTTCTTCATATAAAACACTGAAGAAATGGATTTTGAGTGTGACTCGTACCGACAAAAACTCCAAAATCCCTTCCGATCTTAGTTTGAGAATACCAAAAAAGAATATATTTTACCTAAGAACTCAATGTCATGTTCAAATCTAAGTACCAAAATAATTTGAGTTTAAAATGTAAGGAAATTTAGGAAGTTTGTGGCTGGTTAGCTCAGTTGGTGAGAGTGTGGTGGTAATAACACCAAGTTCATGGAATTAACCCCAGTACAGGGCACTGTTTTCTTGTTAAGAAGGGGACGCTCAGCTGGCTGTGACTCACCGCAAGTAATTCTCAGTATTTGAACGGCAAATGTGAAAATTAAGCGATTTGGAATAAAAAATCATTTGAAACTGGTAAAGTTAAATAACTTTATAGTATAATCACTGGATACATATAACAATATAATACTTTTTTTTTCTTTTTACATTTTTTTTCTTTCCAGGGCGAGGCCTCACCTGCCGTCCCTGACTGCACGTCACTGGTAGACCGAAACAGATTTTTTTTTTTTTAGGAACTCAATGTCTTTTTCAAATCTAAATACCAAAATAATATGAATTGAAAATGTAAGAACATGTTAAGCACTGTGGCAGATGATTTAGTGCATCTTTTCCAAAGTGGGCTGGCTCCGGGTGGAAGACAGAGTTAAACAACTTGCACTGAGCCTAGTCTGTAAAATCCGCTACACCTCCCTGATACCAAAGTACATGTCAAACTACTTCCTTAATGTAAATGACCACCATAACCACAACACCAGGGGGAGCTCCAAAAACCACGTTAAACCCAGATTCCGATCTAACAAAGGTCTTAACTCATTCTCTTTCTATGCCACATCAATGTGGAATGCACTCCCAACAGGTGTAAAAGTAAGTGCATCTCTATCCTCCTTCAAAACTGCTCTAAAACAACATCTCCAGGCAACTTCAACCCTTTACTAACACCTCTTCACCTTCACATCCCCTCTCCCCAGATTGTAAATAAGTAAATGTAAATGATCAAATGTATTTGTAAGGTATATACTTGTTCTTATGCTATCTGAACTCACTATGTTCTCTAAGTCATACCTACTATGTTCTCTAAGTACTAAGTCATACCTACAGTGTTTCAATATCCATTTCTCTGATGATGCAAATGTTGATGACTAAAGTGCTGATAACAACCAAACCCTCCTCATCCCACCTCCCAGATTGTAAATAATTCAATACATATACTCTGATGATTAACCTGTGTGATGACTGTATTATGCTGATAGTATATATTTGTACCATGAATTGATTTAAGTGGACCCCGACTTAAGCAAGTTAAAAAACGTATTCGGGTGTTACCATTTAATGGTCAATTGTATGGAATATGTACTGAACTGTGCAATCTACTGATAAAAGTTTCAATCAATCAGCCTCACAATACAACGATCCTGAGTAGTCCTGAGTTCAATCCCGGGCTCGGTATACTTCTGTGTGGAGTTTGCATGTTCTCCCCGTGACAGCGTGGATACTCTCCGGGTACTTCTGCTTCCTACCACCTCCAAAGACGCATATGCACCTGGGGATAAGTTGATTGGTAACACTAAATTCTGTCTGTCTATCTGTGTTGGCCCTGCAATGAGGTGGCGACTTGTCCAGAGTGTACCGCCCGAATGCAACGGGGATAGGCTCCAGCGGCCCCCTGCCACCCCGAAAGGGACAAGCGGTAAAAAAAGGATGGATGGATGGAAGATAAGAGATTGTGGCCAGTTAGCTCAGTTGGTCAGAGCGTGGTGCTAATAACGCCAAGGTCATGGGTTCAAACCCCATACAGGCCACTGGTTCCCCTTTAACGATATTTAACTGTAGATTAACAACATTGATTCAATGCTGCTTTCTGTCTATAAAACACTGTAGCATCTGATTTTCAGTGTCACTTGTACATGACAAAATTGACAAAAACTGCAAAAGCAGTTAGGATCTTAGTTTGATTGGTTGAAAATTTTACTAGTATATTGCACAGTACAGTACATATTCCAAACAATTGACCACTACATGGTAACACCCGAATAAGTTTTCAACTTCGGGGTCCAGGTAAATCAATTCATGGTACTGGGTAGACCAAAACAGATTTTTCCCCCTAAAAACTCAATGTCTTGTTCAAATCTAAAAACCAAAATAACTTCAGTTGAAAATGTAAGGACTTTTATTAACGTTGTGGCTGGTTAGCTCAGATGGTCAGAGCATCGTGCTAATAACGCCAATGTCATGGGTTCAACCCCCATACAGGCTACTGGTTTCTCTTCAAAGAGGTTTAACAATCAACAACATTGACTCAATGACTCATAATAAACGCAACATTATTAATATTGCTACTACGGATAATTTTATCAACAACTCCTTAAAACAGCCCACTACCTATAATATGGGCTTTCTAAACATCAGATCTTTGTCTCCCAAAACGTTATTAGTCAATGAGGTCATTAGAGACAACAACCTTAACGTCATCGGTCTTAGCGAAACCTGGCTTAAACCAGACGACTTTTTTGCGATAAATGAGGCATCCCCTCCTAACTATACGAATGCGCATATTGCCCGTCACCTCAAAAGGGGAGGGGGTGTCGCACTAATATACAACGAAAACTTTAACTTTAGTCCTAACTTAAATAATAAATATAAATCGTTTGAGGTGCTTTCTATGAAGTCTGCCACACCTCTGCCTCTGTGCCTGGCCGTTATCTACCGCCCCCCAGGGCCCTATTCGGACTTTATTAGTGAATTCTCAGAGTTTGTTGCTGATCTAGTGACGCACGCCGATAATATAATTATAATGGGGGACTTTAATATCCATATGAATACCCCATTGGACCCACCGTGCGTGGCGCTCCAGACTATAATTGATAGCTGTGGTCTTACACAAATAATAAATGAACCGACGCATCGCAGCGGTAATACGATAGACCTAGTGCTTGTCAGAGGTATCACCGTCTCCAAAGTTATGATACTCCCGTATACTAAAGTAATGTCCGATCATTACCTTATAAAATTCGAAGTTCAGACTCATGTTCGGCAAGCTAATAATAATAATAACTGCTATAGCAGCCGCAACATTAATGCTGCCACAACGACGACTCTTGCGGACCTACTGCCCTCGGTAATGGCACCGTTCCCAAAGTATGTGGGCTCTATTGATAACCTCACTAACAACTTTAACAACGCCCTGCGCGAAACCATTGATAGTATAGCACCGCTGAAGTTAAAAAAGGCTCCAAAAAGGCGTACGCCATGGTTTACTGAAGAAACTAGAGCTCAGAAATTATTATGTAGAAAGCTGGAACGCAAATGGCGCACGACTAAACTTGAGGTGCACCATCAAGCATGGAGTGATAGTTTAATAACTTATAAACGCATGCTTACCTTAGCTAAAACTAATTATTACTCAAATCTCATCCGCATTAATAAAAACGATCCAAAATTTTTGTTTAGTACAGTAGCATCGCTAACCCAACAAGGGACTCCTTCCAGTAGCTCCACCCATTCGGCAGATGACTTTATGAAGTTCTTTAATAAGAAAATTGAACTTATTAGAAAGGAGATTAAAGACAATGCGTCCCAGCTACAACGGGGTTATAGTAACACAGATACGATTGTATATACGGCGGATACTGCAAATATCCAAAATAGTTTCTCTCGTTTTGATGAAATAACATTAGAAGGATTGTTACAACGTGTAAATGGAATAAAACAAACAACATGTTTACTTGACCCACTTCCTGGGAAACTTATCAAGGAGCTTTTTGTATTATTAGGTCCATCAGTGCTAAATATTATAAACTTATCACTTTCCTCGGGCACTGTTCCCGTTGCATTCAAAAAAGCGGTTATTCATCCTCTCCTTAAAAGACCTAACCTCGATCCAGACCTCATGGTAAACTACCGACCGGTGTCTCACCTTCCCTTTATTTCGAAAATCCTCGAAAAAATTGTTGCAGAGCAGCTAAATGACCACTTAGCGTTTAACAATCTATGTGAAACCTTTCAATCCGGTTTCAGGGCAAATCACTCGACTGAGACAGCCCTCGCAAAACTGACTAATGATCTATTGCTAACGATGGACTCTGATGCGTCATCTATGTTGCTGCTCCTCGATCTTAGCGCTGCTTTCGATACCGTCGATCATAATATTTTATTAGAGCGTATCAAAATACGAATTGGTATTTCAGACTCAGCCCTGTCATGGTTTAACTCTTATCTTACTGATAGGATGCAGTGCGTCTCCTATAACAGTGTGACCTCGGACTATGTTAAGGTAACGTGTGGAGTTCCCCAGGGTTCGGTCCTTGGCCCTGTACTCTTCAGCATCTACATGCTGCCGCTAGGTGACGTCATACGCAAATACGGTATTAGCTTTCACTGTTATGCTGATGACACCCAACTTTACATGCCCCTAAAGCTGACCAACACGCCGGACTGTAGTCAGTTGGAAGCGTGTCTTAATGAAATTAAACAATGGATGTCCGCTAACTTTTTGCAACTTAATGCCAAAAAAACGGAAATGCTGATTATCGGTCCTGCTAGACACCGACCTCTATTTAATAATACAACTTTAACATTTGACAACCAAATAATAAAACAAGGTGACTCTGTAAAAAATCTGGGTATTATCTTCGACCCAACTCTCTCCTTTGAGTCACACATTAAAAGCGTTACTAAAACGGCCTTCTTTCATCTCCGTAATATCGCTAAAATTCGCTCCATTTTGTCCACTAAAGACGCCGAGATCATTATCCATGCGTTTGTTACGTCTCGTCTCGATTACTGTAACGTATTATTTTCGGGTCTCCCAATGTCTAGCATTAAAAGATTACAGTTGGTACAAAATGCGGCTGCTAGACTTTTGACAAGAACAAGAAAGTTTGATCATATTACGCCTGTACTGGCTCACCTGCACTGGCTTCCTGTGCACTTAAGATGTGACTTTAAGGTTTTACTACTTACGTATAAAATACTACACGGTCTAGCTCCAGCCTATCTTGCCGATTGTATTGTACCGTATGTCCCGGCAAGAAATCTGCGTTCAAAAGACTCCGGCTTGTTAGTGATTCCTAGAGCTCAAAAAAAGTCTGCGGGCTATAGAGCGTTTTCCGTTCGGGCTCCAGTACTCTGGAATGCCCTCCCGGTAACAGTTCGAGATGCTACCTCAATAGAAGCATTTAAGTCTCATCTTAAAACTCATCTGTATACTCTAGCCTTTAAATAGACCTTTTTAGACCAGTTGATCTGCCGCTTCTTTTCTTTCTCCTATGTCCCCCCCTCCCTTGTGGAGGGGGTCCGGTCCGATGACCATGGATGAAGTACTGACTGTCCAGAGTCGAGACCCAGGATGGACCGCTCGTCGGGACCCAGGATGGACCGCTCGCCTGTATCGGTTGGGGACATCTCTACGCTGCTGATCCGCTTGAGATGGTTTCCTGTGGACGGGACTCTCACTGCTGTCTTGGAGCCACTAAAAATTGAACTTTCACAGTATCATGTTAGACCCGCTCGACATCCATTGCTTTCGGTCCCCTAGAGGGGGGGGGGTTGCCCACATCTGAGGTCCTCTCCAAGGTTTCTCATAGTCAGCATTGTCGCTGGCGTCCCACTGAATGTGAATTCTCCCTGCCCACTGGGTGTGAGTTTTCCTTGCCCTTTTGTGGGTTCTTCCGAGGATGTTGTAGTCGTAATGATTTGTGCAGTCCTTTGAGACATTTGTGATTTGGGGCTATATAAATAAACATTGATTGATTGATTGAATGCTACTTTCTTCATATAAAACACTGTTGAAATGGATTTCGAGTGGGACTCGTACCTAAAAAACTGACGAAAACTGAAAAAGCCCTTCCGATCTTAGTTTGAGTATAGCAAAACAGAATATAATTTACTTAAGAACTCAACGTCATGTTCAAACCTAAATACCAAAATAATTTGAATTTAAAATGAATGGAAAATTCTAGAACCTGTGGTCGGTTAGCTCAATTGGTCAGAGTGTGGTGCGAATAACACCAAGGACATGAATTCAACCCCCACACAGGCCACATTTTCCTTTTAAAGAGGTTTAACTAGAGATCAACAAGCATGACTCTATGCTGCTTTCTCTATATAAAACACTATAGGAATGGATTTTTAGTATGACCCGTACTTGACAAACTGACAAAAACTACCAAAGCTCTTTGGATCTAAATTTGAGTAAATCAAAACAGATTTTTTTTTTTTCTAGAAACTCAATGTCTTGTTGAAATCTAAATAGCAAATTAATTTCATTTTAAAATGTAAGGAAATTTAGGAAGTTCGTGGCTGGTTAGCTCAGTTGGTGAGAGTATGGTGCTAATAACACCAAGTTCATGGGTTTAACCCCGGTACAGGCCACTGTTAAGAAGTTTATCTAAAGATTGACTGAATGCTATTTCTTTTCTCTATATAAAAACTGTAGGAAAGGCTTTTTAGTATGACTCGTACTTGACATAATGCCAAAAACTGCCAAAGCGTTTTTGATCTTAGTTCGAGTAGACAAAAACAAAATAACTTTTTTTGGAACTCATTGTCATGGTGAAATCTAAATACATACCAAAATAATTTGAATTGAAAATGTAAGGACATTTTAAGAATTTGTGGCACTTTTGGCTCAGTTGGTCACAGCGTGATGCTAATAACCCCAAAATCATGGGTTCAACTGCCATACAGGCCACTGGTTTCCTTTTGAAGAGGTTTAACTATAGATTAACAACATTGAATCACTGCTACTTTCTGTCCATAAAACATTGTAGGAATACATTTTTAGTGTCACTCATACTTGACAAACTGACAAAAATTGCAAAAGGGCTTTGGATCTTAGTTTGAATAGACCAAAACAGAATATTTTTTACCCAAGAACTCAATGTCCTGTTCAAATCTAAATACCACAATATTTTGAGTTGAAAATGTACGGAAACTTTATGAGTATTGACGGAGGTAGATATCTACATATATCCATATTTAAAAGTTATTTATTTTCTTTAGTCGTATTTGAAATAGCTAGTGTTCCATCTTGTGCTCTTTTTATCTTTTCTTTATCTCATGACCGATGGTGCACTGTAGACTACCTTGAGCTTGGAATGTGAGGAGTAGCCATACTCCCTTATTTCCTCTCCCTGTCCCAAGGTTAGCAGGACAACAGGCATGTGTATTCGTTCTGGAGGATGGGGCGAGCAACTTAATGAAAAAGACAACACTTCCGTAGGGTTTTCAGATCAACTAAAGCTATGCGAATTGAATGTGTTGTTACATAGGTTGGTCTCTCCAAAGCTTTGGAATAAATTGCAAAATACCTATTCTGTTCTGGGTTTCATTTAAAATCAGCTTATGTGTCATCAAAAGAACTTGGGGTTGACCAGCGACTTAAATTCCCTGGGAGGAACATCTGGTCCAAACACAACAGTATGTTGTTGGTTAGCTCAGATGGTCAGAGCGTGGTGCTGAAAAAGCTGAGGTCATAGGTTCAACCCTGGTACAGGCCACTGTTTTATTTGTAAAGAAGGTTATCTACAGATCAACAACAGTAACTTGATGTTATTTCTTTTCTCCATATAAATTACTGTAGGAAGGGCTTTTTTGTTTGACGCGTACTTGACAAAATGCCAAAAACTGCCAAAGTGTTTTGGATCTTAGTTCGAGTAGACAAAAACAAAACATTTTTTGGAACTCATTGTCATGTTCAACTCTAAGTATATACTAAAATAATTTGAATTGAAAATATACGGACATAATTAAAGTTTGTGGCCAGTTAGCTCAGTTGGTTAGAGCGTGGTGCTAATAACGCCAAGGTCATGGGCCACTGGCTTCCCTTTGAAGAGGTTAAAAAACATTGACTCTATGATACTTTTTGTCTACAAAACACTGTAGGAAGGCCTTTTTAGTTTGTCCCGTACTTGACAAACTTCCAAAGTAATTTGGATCTTAGTTCGAGTAGACAAAAACAAAAAAAAATTTCAGAACTCATTGTCATGTTCAAATCTAAATATATAACCAAAAAAATTTGAATTGAAAATATAAGGACATTCATGAAGTTTGTGGCCGGTTAGCTCAGTTGGTCAGAGCGTGGTGCTAATAACGCCAAGGTCATGGGTTCGACCCCCATACAGGCCACTGGTTTCCCTTTAAAGTGATTTAATAATAGATTAACAACAATGACTCAATGCTGCTTTCTGTCTAAAAAACACTGCAGAAATGGGTTTTTGATGTGACTCGTACTTGAAAAACTGACAAAAAATTCAAAAGCCATTTAGATCTTAGTTTGATTATACTAAAACAGAATAATGGATTTTTAGTGTGACACATACTTGACAAACTGACAAAAACTACCAAAGCACATTGGATCTTAATTTGAATAGACCAAAACCGATTTTTTTTAAGTATAGATTAACAACATTGACTCAATGATACTTTTTGTCTACAAAACACTGTGGGAAGGGCTTTTCAGTGTTTCTTGTACTTAACAAACTTACAAAAGAACTTTGGATCTTAGTTTGAATAGACCAAAACAGATTTTTTTTTCCTAGGAACTCAATGTCTTATTCAAATCTAAATACCAAAATATTTTGAACTGAAAAGGTAAGGAAATTTAGGCAGTTTGTGGCCAGCTAGCTTAGTTGGTTAGAGCGTGGCGCTAATAATGCCAAGTCACACCAAAGACTATATAAAATTGGGAACCATTACCTCCCTGCTTGGCACTCAACATCAGGGGGTTGGAATAGGGGGTCAAATCACCATAAATGTTTCCCGGGCTGCTGCTGCCCACTGCTCCCCTCACTTCCCAAGTAAAATGCAGAGGTCAAATGCAGAGGACAAATTTCACCACACTTAGTGTGTGTGTGACAATTATTGGTACTTTAACTTTAACAACAGTGACTCAATGTTATTTATTTTCTCTATATAAAACACTGGAGGAAGGGCTTTTTAGTATGACTCGTACTTGACAAAATGCCCAAAACTGCCAAAGTGTTTTGGATCTTAGTTCGAGTAGACAAAAACAAAATATTTTTTTGGAACTCATTGTCATGTTCAAATCCAAATATAGATCAAAATAATTTGAATTAAAAATGCTAGGACATTCTTAGAGTTTGTGGCCGGTTGGTTCAGTTGTTCAGAGTGTGGTGCTAATAATGCCAAGGTCATGGGTTCAACCCCCATACAGGCCGCTGGTTTCACTTCAAAGAGGTTTAGCTATGGACTAACAAATTGTCTCAATGATACTATCTGTCTACAAAACACTGTAGGAAGGGCTTTTTTGTGTGACTCGTACTTGACAAACTACCAAAGTATTTTGGATCTTATTTCGAGAAGACAAAAACAAAATATTTTTTTCAAAACTCATTGTCATGTTCCAATCTAAATATTTACCAAAATAATTTGAATTGTAAATTTAAGGACATTCTAAGAGTTTGGGGCCGGTTATCTTAGTTGGTTAGAGCGTGGTGCTGATAATGCCAAGATCATGGGTTCAACCCCCATACAGGACACTGTTTTTCCTTTAAAGAGGTTAAACTACAGATTAACAACTTTGACTCACTGCCATTTTCTGACTATAAAACACTGAAGGAATTTATTTTTAGTTCTGTGACTCATACTTGACAAACTGACAAAAAATGCAAAAGCACTCTGGATCTTACTTTGAGTAAACCAAAACAGATTTTTTTTCCTAGGAACTCAATGTCTTGTTCAAATCAAACACCAAAATGATTTGAGTAGAAAATGTAAGTGATTTAAAGAGCATGAGGCAGGTTAGCTCAGTTGGTCAGAGTGTGCTGCTAATAATGCCAAGGTTATGGGTTCAACCCCCATACAGGCCTCTGGTTTCCCTTTAAAGAGATTTAACTATAGATTAACAACATTGAGTCAATGTTACTTTCTGTCAATAAAACGCTGTAGGTATGGACATTTAGTGTCACTCGTACTTTTACAAACTGACACAAACTGCCAAAGGACTTTACATCTTGGTTTAAGTCGACCAGAACAGATTTTCTTTTCCTAGGAACTCAATGTCTTTTTCAAATCTAAACACCAAATTAATTTCAGTTGAAAATGTAAGGAATTGGAGGAAGTTGGCTGGTTAGCTCAGTTGGTCAAAGCATGGTGTTCTTAAAGCCGAGGACATGGGTTCAACCCCAGTACGGACCTCTAGTTTCTTGTAAAAAAAAGATTATCAACAGATCAACAATATTGACTCAGTGCTACTTCAATTCTCAATATGAATCACTGGCGAAACAGCTTTTTGGTGTGACATGTACTTGACAGACTGCCAAAAACTGCCAAAGCATTTTGGATCTTAGTTCGAGTAGACAAAAACGGAATACTTTTTTCCGGAACTCATTGTCCTGTTCAAATCTAAATACCAAAATAATTCGAGTTGAAAATGTAAGGAAATGCAGTGAGCATATCGCCGCTTAGCTCAGCTGGTCAGGGCGTGGGGCTAATAACGCTAAGGTCATGGTTTAGCTACAGATCAACAACATTGACTCAATGCTAATGTTGGTCTATGAAACAATGTAGGAATGGATCTTTAGTGTCACTCATACTTGAAAAACTGAGAAAAACGGCAAAAGCGTTTTGGATCTTAGGTCGAGTAGACAAAAACGAAATAATTTTTTGGGGAACTCTTTGCCATGTTCAAATCTAAATACATACCAAAATAATTGGAATTGAAAATGTAAGGACATTCAAAAAGATAGTGGTAGGTTAGCTCAGTTGGTCAGAGCGTAATGCTAATAACACCAAGGTCATTGGTTCAACCCCCATACTGGCTAATGGTTTCCATTCGAAGATGCTTAACTATAAATTAACAACAGTGACTCAATGGTATTTTCTGTCCAAGAAACACTGTAGGAATAGATTTTTAGTGTCACTCGTACTGGACAAACTGACAAAAACTGCAAAAGGACTTTGGAACTTAGTTTGAATAGACGAAAACAGATTTATTTTTTCCGAGTAACTCAATGTCTTGTTGGATCGAAATTCCCCCAAAATTTTGTTGAAAATGTCAGGAAATGTAGGAAGTTTGTGGCCGGTTAGCTGAGTTAGTCGGAGCATGATGCTACTAAGGTCAAGGACATGGGTTCGATCCCCATACAGGCCACTGGTTTCCCTTTAAAGAGGTTTAACTGTAGATTGGCAACATAGACTCAATGCTGCTTTCTGTCTATAACACACTGTAGGAATTGTTTTTTAGTGTGACTCGTATTTAAAAAGCTGACAAAAACTGTAAAATCCCCTTTAGATCTTAGTTTGAGTACACCAAAACAAAAATTGATTTTACCTAAGAACTCAATATCCTGTTCAAATATAAATACCGAAAATAATTTCGGTTGAAAATGTGAGGAAATTTAAAAAGTATGTGGCCGGTTAGTTCAGTTGGTCAGAGCGTAATGCTAATAACGCCAAGGTCATGGATTCAACCCCCATACAGGCCAAAAGTTTTCTTTTAAAAAGATTTGACTATAGATCAACAACCATGACTTAATACTGTTTTCTCTTAATAAAAACACTCATAGGAATGGAATTTTAGTAAGACACGTACTTGACAAACTCACAAAAACTGCCAAAGCACTTTGGATCTTAGTTTGAGTAGACCAAAGCTGATTTCTTTTTGGAACTTAATGTCTCGTTCAAATCTAAATACCAAATTAATTTGATTTGAAATTGAAAGGAACCTTAGGAAGTTTGTGGCTAGTTAACTCACTTGGTCAGAGCGTGGTGCTAATAATGCCAAGGTTACGAGTTTGAACCCGGTACAGGCCACTGGTTTCTTGTTAAAAAGTTTATCTACAGGTTGAGTTAATGCTATTTCTTTCCTCTATATGAAACACTTTAAGAAAGGCATTTTAGTGTGACTATTACTTGAAAAAAAGCAAAAAACAGGCAAAACATTTTTGATCTTAGTTAGAGTAGACAAAAACATAATAACTTTTTTCGGAACTCGTTGTCATGTTCAAATCAAACACATACGAAAATAATTTGAGTTGAAAATATAAGGACATTTAACGAGTTTGAGGGCCTTTTAGCTCAGTTGGTCAGTGCGTGGTGCTAATAACGCAAAGAGCATGGGTTCAACCGCCATACAGGCCATTGGTTTCTCTTTAAATAGTTTTAACTAGAGATCAACAACATTGACTCAATGCTACTTTCTTCATAGAAAACACTGTAGAAATAGATTTTTAGTGTGGCTCATATTTGAAAAACTGACAAAGACTGCAAAAGCCCTTTAGATCTTAGTTTGAGTACACCAAAACAGAATATATTTTACCTAAGAACTCAATATCCTGTTGAAATCTAAATACCAAAAATAATTTCGGTTGAAAATGTGAGGAAATCTGGAAAGTATGTGGCCGGTTAGCTCAGTTGGTCAGAGCGTGGTGCTAATAACGCCAAGGTCATGGGTTCAACCCCCATACGGGCCACAAGTTTTCTTTTAAAGAGGTTTGACTATGGATCAACAACCATGACTCAATGCTATTTTCTCTTTATAAAACACTGTAGGAATGGATTTTTAGTTTGACACGTACTTGACAAACTCACAAAAACTGCCAAAGCACTTTGGATCTTAGTTTGAGTACGACAAAACAGATTTGTTTTAGGAACTTAATTTCTCGTTCAAATCTAAATACCAAATTAATATGATTTAAAATTGAAAGGAAAATCAAGAAGTTTGTGGCAGGTTAACTCACTTAGTCAGAGCGTGGTACTAATAATGCCAAGGTCATGGGTTTAACCCCGGTACATGCCACTGGTTTCTTGTTAAAAAGTTTGTCTACAGGTTGAGTCAATGCTATTTCTTTTCTCTATATGAATTACTTTAGGAAAGGCATTTTAGTGTGACTCGTACTTAAAAAAAAGGCAAAAAAAACAGCAAAAGCATTTTGGATCTTACTTCGAGTAGACAAAAACAAAATACATTTCCCTAAGAACTCAATGTATTGTTAAAATCTAAATACCAAAAACACTTTAGTTGAAAACGTTAGGAAATTATTAGAGTTTGTGGCCGGTTAGCTCAGCTGGTTAGAGTGGTAAGCTAATAACGCCAAGGTCCCAGGTTCTACTGGTTTCCCTATTAAGAAGATTGACAACATTGACTCAATGCTACTTTCTGTCTATAAAACACTGTAGCAATCAAGTTTTAGTGTCACTCGCGCTTGACAAACTGACAAAAACTGCAAAACCACTTTGAATCTTAGTTTGAATAGTCCAAAATAGATTTTTTTTTCTTAGGAACTCAATGTCCTGTTCTAATCTAAATACCAAAATAAATTCAGATCAAAATGTATGTAACCATTTAGCACAGTTGGTCAGAGCGTGGTGCTAGTAAAACCAAGGTCATGGGTTCAACCCCCATGCAGGCCTGTGGTTTCCATTTGAAGATGTTTAACTATAAATTAACTAGATTGACTCCATGCTATTTTCTATCCGAGAAACACTGTAGGAATAGATTTTTAGTGTCATTCATACTTGACAAACTGACAAAAACTGCAAAAGGACTTCGGATCTCAGTTTGAATAGACGAAAACAATTTTTTTTTTTTTTCAGAGGAACTCAGTGTCTTGTTCAAATCTAAATACCAAAATAATTTTCGTAGAAATTGTAAGGAAATTTCAAACTTCTGTGGCCGGTTAGCTCAGTCGGTCAGAGCGTGGTGCTAATAACGCCAAGGTCATGGGTCCAACCCCCATATGGGCCACTAGTTTCTCTTTAAACAGGTTTAACTATAGATCAACAACATTGACTCACTGCTACTTTCTTCATATAAAACACTGTAGAAATTAATTTTTAGTGCGACTTGTACTTGAAAAACTGACAAAAACTGCAAAAGCCCTTTTGATCTTAGTTTGAGTACACCAAAACAAAATTGATTTTGCCTAAGAACTCAATATCCTGTTCAAATATTAATTCCGAAATAATTTCAGTTGAAAATGTGAGGACATATTTTTTGTTTGTGGCCGGTTAGCTCAGTTGGTCAGAGCGTGGTGCTAATAACGCCAAGGTCGTGGGTTCAACCCCCATACGGGCCAAAAGTTCACTTTTAAAGAGGTTTAACCGTAGATCAACAACCATGACTCAATGCTACTTTCTCTTTATAAAACACTGTAGGAATGGATTTTTAGTGTGACACGTAGTTGACAAACTGACAAAAACTGCCAATGCACTTTGGATCTTGGTTTGAGTAGACCAAAACAGATTTTTTTGGGGGGAACTTAATGTCTCGTTCAAATCTAAATACCAAATTAATTTGATTTGAAAATTAGGAAGTTTGTGGCTGGTTAACTCACTGGGTCAGAGCGTGGTGCTAATAATGCCAAGGATATGGCTTTAACCCCGGTACAGGCCACTGGTTTCTTGTTAAAAAGTTTATCTACAGGTTAAGTCAATGCTATTTCTTTTCTCTATATGAAACACTTTAGGAAAGGCATTTTAGTGTGACTCATACATGAAATTAAGCAAAAAACAGCCAAAGCGTTTTTGATCTTAGTTCGAGTAGACAAAAACATAATAACTTTTTTCGGAACTCATTGCAATGTTCAAATCAAACACGTACCAAAATAATTTGAGTTGAACATTTAAGGACAATTAACGAGTTTGAGGGCCTTTGGTCAGAGCGTGGTGCTAATAATCCCAAGATCATGGGTTCAACCCCCATAAAGGCCATTGGTTTCTCTTTAAATAGTTTTAACTAGAGATCAACAACATTGACTCAATGCTATTTTCTTCATATAAAACACTGGAGAAATAGATTTTTAGTGTGACTCGTATTTGAAAAACTGACAAAAACTGCAAAAGCCCTTTAGATCTTAGTTTGAGTACACCAAAACAAAATTGATTTTACCTAAGAACTCAGTATGTTGTTCAATTATAAATACCAAAAATAATTTCGGTTGAAAATGTGAGGAAATTTAAAAGGAATGTGGCTGGTTAGCTCAGTTGGTAAGAGCGTGGTGCTAATAAAGCCAATGTCATGGGTTCAACCCCTATACGGGCCACAAGTTTTCTTTTAAAGAGGTTTGACTATAGATCAACAACCATGACTCAATGCTATTTTTTCTTTATAAAACACTATGGAATTTTAGTGTGACACGTACTTGACAAACTCACAAAAACTGCCAAAGCACTTTGGATCTTAGTTTGAGTACACCAAAACAGATTTGTTTTAGCAACTTAATGTCACGTTCAAATCTAAGTACCAAATTAATTTGATCTGAAATTGAAAGGAAAATTAAAAAGTTTGTGGCTTGTTAACTCACTTGATCGGAGCATGGTGCTAATAATGCCAAGGTTATGGGTTTAACCCCGGTACATGCCACTGGTTTCTTGTTAAAAATTGTATCTACAGGTTGAGTCAATGCTATTTCTTTTCTCTATATGAAACACTTTAAGAAAGGCATTTTAGTGTGACTCGTACTTGAAAAAAACAGCAAAAGCGTTTTTGATCTTACTTCGAGTAGACAAAAACAAAATACATTTCCCTAAGAACTCAATGTATTCTTAATATGTAAATACCCAAAAAACTTTAGTTGAATACGTTAGGAAATTATTAGAGTTTGTGGCCGGTTAGCTCAGTTGGTTAGAGTACAAAGCTAATAACTCCAAGGTCCCAGGTTCAACCTCTGTACAGGTCACAGGTTTCTTGTTAAGACATTTATCCATAATTGGCTCAAGGCTATTTTCTCTTTATAAAACACAATAGGAAGGGCTTTTTTGGTGTGAGTCGTACTTGACAAAATGCCAAAAACTGCCAAAGTGTTTTGGATCTTATTTCGAGGAGACAAAAACCAGATATTTTTTTGGAACTCATTGTCAAGTTCAAATCTAAAGAAATACCAAAATAATTGAAATTTAAAATGTAAGGACATTCTAAGAGCTAGTGGTCGGTTAGCTCAGTTTGCCAGAGCATGGTGCTGATAATGGCAAGGTCATGAATTCAACTCCTGTACAGGCCACTGGTTTCCCTATAAAGAGATTTAACTATAGATTGATAACATTGACTCAATACTACTTTCTGTCTATAAAACACTGTAGCAATCAAGTTTTAGTGTCACTCGCGCTTGACAAACTGACAAAAATTGCAAAACCACTTTGAATCTTAGTTTGAATAGACCAAAATAGATTTTTTTTTTCTTAGGAACTCAATGTCCTGTTCAGATCTAAATACCAAAATAATTTCAGTTTAAATTGTATTTCAATGTTTATTTATATAGCCCCAAATCACAAATGTCTCAAAGGACTGCACAAATCATTACGACTACAACATCCTCGGAAGAACCCACAAAAGGGCAAGGAAAACTCACACCCAGTGGGCAGGGAGAATTGGCCATTTAGCACAGTTGGTCTGCGCATGGTGCTAATAACACCAAGGTCATGAGTTCAACCCCCATGCAGACCAGTGATTTCCATTTGAAGATGTTTAACTATAAATAACCAACGTCGACTCAATGCAATTTGCTGTCCAAGAAACACTGTAGGAGTAGATTTTTAGTGTCACTCATACTTGACAATCTGACAAAAACTGCAAAAGGACTTCGGATCTCAGTTTGAATAGACGAAAACAAAAAATTTTTTCAGATGAACTCAGTGTCTTGTTCAAATCTAAATACCAAAATAATTTTCGTTGAAAATGTAAGGAAATTTCAACAATCTGTGGCCGGTTAGCTCAGTCGGTCAGAGCGTGGTGCTAATAACGCCAAGATCATGGGTTCAATGCCCTTGCGGGCCACTAGTTTCTCTTTAAATAGTTTTAACTATAGATCAACAACATCTACTCACAGCTACTTTCTTCATATAAAACACTGTAGAAATTGATTTTTAGTGTGACTCGTACTTGAAAAACTGACAAAAACTGCAAAAGCCCTTTTGATCGTAGTTTGAGTACACCAAAACAAAATTGATTTTACCTAAGAACTCAATATCCTGTTCAAATATTAATACCAAAAATAATTTCGTTTGAAAATGTGAGGAAATTATTTTTGTGTGTGGCCGGTTAGCTCAGTTGCTCAGAGCGTGGTGCTAATAACGCCAAGGTCATGGGTTCAACCCCCATACAGGCCAAAAGTTTGCTTTTAAAGAGGTTTAACTATGGATAGTAGGAATGGATTTTTAGTGTGACACGTACTTGACGAACTGACAAAAACTGCCAATGCACTTTGGATCTTGGTTTGAGTAGACCAAGACAGATTTTTTTTTTTAGGAACTTAATGTATCGTTCAAATCTAAATACCAAATTAATTTGTTTTGAAATTGAAAGGAAAATTAGGAAGTTTGTGGCTGGTTAACTTACTTGGTCAGAGCGTGGTGCTAATAATGCCAAGGTTGTGGGTTTAACCCCGGTACAGGCCACTGGTTTCTTGTTAAGAAGTTTATCTACAGGTTAAGTCAATGCTATTTCTTTTCTCTAAATGAAACACTTTAGGAAAGGCATTTTAGTGCGAATCGTACTTGAAAATAAGCAAAAAACAGCCGGAGCGTTTTTGATCTTAGTTCGAGTAGACAAAAACATAATAACTTTTTTCGGAACTCATTGCAATGTTCAAATCAAACACATACCAAAATAATTTGAGTTGAACATTTAAGGACATTTAACGAGTTTGAGGGCCTTTTAGCTCAGTTGGTCAGTGCGTGGTGCTAATAACGCCAATATCATGGGTTCAACCGCCATACAGGCCATTGGTTTCTCTTTAAATAGTTTTAACTATAGATCAACAACATTGACTCAATGCTACTTTCTTCATAGAAAACACTGTAGAAATAGATTTTTAGTGTGACTTGTATTTGAAAAATTTACAAAAACTGCAAAAGCCCTTTAGATCTTAGTTTGAGTATACCAAAACAAAATTGATTTTACCTAAGAACTCAATATCCTGTTCAAATATAAATAACAAAAATAATTTCGGTTGAAAATGTGAGGAAATTTTAAAGTATGTGGCTGGTTAGCTCAGTTGGTCAGAGCGTGGTGCTAATAACGCCAAGGTCATGGGTTCAACCCCCATTCGGGCCACAAGTTTTCTTTTAAAGAAGTTTGACTATAGATCAACAACCATGACTCAATGCTATTTTCTCTTTATAAAACACTGTAGGAATGGAATTTTAGTGTGACAGGTACTTGACAAACTTACAACAATTGCCAAAGCACTTTGGATCTTGGTTTGAGTAGACCAAAACAGATTTGTTTTAGGAACTTAATGTCTGGTTCAAATCGAAATACCAAATTAATTCGATTTGAAATTGAAAGGAAAATTAAAAAGTTTGTGGCTGGTTAACTCACTTAGTCAGAGCGTGGTGCTAATAATGCCAAGGTTATGGGTTTAACCCCGGTACATGCCACTGGTTTCTTGTTAAGAAGTTTATCTACAGGTTAAGTCAATGCTATTTCTTTTCTCTATATGAAACACTTTAGGAAAGGCATTTTAGTGTGACTCGTACTTAAAAAACAGCCAGAGCGTTTTTGATCTTAGTTCGAGTAGACAAAAACATAATAACTTTTTTCGGAACTCATTGTAATGTTCAATCAATCAATCAATGTTTACTTATATAGCCCTAAATCACTAGTGTCTCAAAGGGCTGCACAAACCACCACGACATCCTCGGTAGGCCCATATAAGGGCAAGGAAAACTCACACCCAGTGGGACATTTGTGACAATTATGACCCAGTGGGACGTCGGTGACAATGATGACTATGAGAACCTTAGAGAGGAGGAAAGCAATGGATGTCGAGCGGATCTAACAGGATACTGTGAAAGTTCAATCCACAATGGATACAACACAGTCGCGAGAGTCCAGTCCAAAGAGGATCCAAGACACAGCAGCGAGAGTCCCGTTCACAGCGGAGCCAGCAGGAAACCATCCCAAGCGTAGGCGGACCAGCAGCGCAGAGATGTCCCCAGCCGATACACAGGCGAGCAGTACATGGCCACCGGATCGGACCGGACCCCCTCCACACGGGAGAGTGGGACATAGAAGAAAAAGAAAAGAAACGGCAGATCAACTGGTCTAAAAAGGAGGTCTATTTAAAGGCTAGAGTATACAAATGAGTTTTAAGGTGAGATTTAAATGCTTCTACTGAGGTGGCATCTCGAACTGTTACCGGGAGGGTATTCCAGAGTACTGGAGCCCGAACGGAAAATGCTCTATAGCCCGCAGACTTTTTTTGGGCTTTGGGAATCACTAATAAGCCGGAGTCCTTTGAACGCAGATTTCTTGCCGGGACATATGGTACAATACAATCGGCAAGATAAGATGGAGCTAGACCGTGTAATATTTTATACGTAAGTAGTAAAACCTTAAAGTCACATCTTAAGTGCACAGGAAGCCAGTGCAGGTGAGCCAGTACAGGCGTAATGTGATCAAACTTTCTTGTTCTTGTCAAAAGTCTAGCAGCCGCATTTTGTACCAACTGTAATCTTTTAATGCTAGACATGGGGAGACCCGAAAATAATACGTTACAGTAGTCGAGGCGAGACGTAACAAACGCATGGATAATGATCTCAGCGTCTTTAGTGGACAGAATGGAGCGAATTTTAGCGATGTTACGGAGATGAAAGAAGGCCGTTTTAGTAACGCTTTTAATGTGTGCCTCAAAGGAGAGAGTTGGGTCAAAGATAACACCCAGATTCTTTACCGTGTCGCCTTGTTTAATTGTTTGGTTGTCAAATGTTAGAGTTGTATTATTAAATAGAGTTCGGTGTCTAGCAGGACCGATAATCAGCATTTCCGTTTTTTTGGCGTTGAGTTGCAAAAAGTTAGCGGACATCCATTGTTTAATTTCATTAAGACACGCCTCCAGCCTTTAAATAGACCTCCTTTTTAGACCAGTTGATCTGCCGTTTCTTTTCTTTTTCTTCTATGTCCCACTCTCCCGTGTGGAGGGGGTCCGGTCCGATCCGGTGGCCATGTACTGCTCGCCTGTGTATCGGCTGGGGACATCTCTGCGCTGCTGGTCCGCCTACGCTTGGGATGGTTTCCTGCTGGCTCCGCTGTGAACGGGACTCTCGCTGCTGTGTCTTGGATCCTCTTTGGACTGGACTCTCGCGACTGTGTTGTATCCATTGTGGATTGAACTTTCACAGTATCCTGTTCAAGGATTTTTGAAATAAAGGGAAGGTGAGACACCGGTCGGTAATTTACCATGATGTTTAAATCAAACACATACCAAAATAATTTGAGTTGAACATTTAAGGACATTTAACGAGTTTGAGGGCCTTTTAGCTCAATTGGTCAGAGCGTGGTGCTAATAACGCCAAGATCATGGGTTCAACCGCCATACAGGCCATTGGTTTCTCTTTAAATAGTTTTAACTATAGATCAACAACATTGACTCAATGCTACTTTCTTCATATAAAACACTGTAGAAATAGAGTTTTAATGTGACACGTACTTGAAAAACTGACAAAAACTGCAAAAGCCCTTTAGATCTTAGTTTGAGTACACCAAAACTGAATATATTTTACTTTAGAACTCAATGTCCTGTTCAAAACTAAATATCAAAATAGTTGAGTTTAAAATGTAGGGAAATTTCAAGTAAAAGTGGCTGGTTAGCTCAGTTGGTCAGAGCGTGGTGCTAATAACACCAAGGTCATGGGTTCAACCCCCATACTGGCCACAATTTTCCTTTTGAAGAGGTTTAACCAGAGATCAACAACCATGACTCAATTCTTCTTTCTCTATATAAATAACTGTAGGAATGGATGTTTAGTGTGACACGTACTTGACAAACTCACAAAAACTGCCAAAGCACTTTGGATCTTAGATTGAGTAGACCAAAACAGATTTTTTTTTCTAGGAACTCAATGTCTTGTTCAAATCTAAATACCAAAATCATTTGAGTTGAAAATGTAAGGACATGTTAAGCACGGTGATAGAGGATTTAGTGCATCCGTCTCACAATACGAAGATCCTGAGTAGTCCTGAGTTCAATCCCGGGCACAGGTTCTTTCTGTGTGGAGCATGTTCTTCTCCCCCTGTGACTGTGTGGATTCTCTCCGGAAACTTCAGCTTCCTCCCACCTCCAAAGACATGCACCTGGGGATAAGTTGATTGGCAACACTAAATTGGACCTGGTGTATGAATGTGAGTGTGAATGTTGTCTGTCTATCTGTGTTGGCCCTGCGATGAGGTGGCGACTTGTCCAGAGTGTACCGCCCGAATGCAGCTGAGATAGGCTCCGGCAGCCCCCCACCACCCCAAAAGTGGTCGGAAATGAATGGGTAGATGGACATTAAGATTTTGTGGCCAGTTAGCTCAGTTGGGTCAGAATGTGGTGCTAATAATGCCTAAGTCATGGCTTCAGCCCCCACTGGTTTCCCTTTAAAGAGGTGTGACTATAGATTAACAACATTAACTCAATGCTGCTTTCTTTCTATAAAACACTGTAGGATCTGATTCTTAATGACACTCGTACTTGACAAAAATTGCAAAAGCAGTTTAGATCATAGTTTGATTGATTGATTATTGGTAGATTGCACAGTACAGTACATATTCCCTACAATTGACCACTAAATCGTAATACCCGAATAAGTTTTCAATTTGTTTAAGTCACGGTTCACGTAAATCCATCAATCGAACCATTTTTCTACCGCTTATTCCCTTTGGGAGTGCAGGGGGCGCTGGTGCCTATCTCAGCTACAATCGGCGGAAGGTGGCGTACACCCTGAACAAGTCCCCACCTCATCGCAGGGTTAACACAGATAGACAACATTCACACTCACATTCACACACTAGGGCCAATTTAGTGTTGCCAATCAACCTATCCCCAGGTGCGTGTTTTTGGAAGTGGGAGGAAGCCGGAGCACCCGGAGAGAACACACGCAGTCACGGGGAGGACATGCAAACTCCACACAGAAAGATCCCAAGCCCGGGATCGAACCCAGGACCTTCGTATTGTGAGACAGACACACTAACCCCACTACCACCGTGCTGCTCAGTCCACATAAATCAATTCATGGTAATGAGTAAGTTCCCTAAGAACTCAATATATGGTTCAAATAAAAAAACTAAAATCATTTGAGTTGAAAATGTTAGGACATTTACCAATGTTGTAGCCGGTTAGCTCAGTTGGTCAGAGCGTGATGCTTATTACGTTCAGGTCATGGATTCAACCCCCTTACAGCCCATTGGTTTCTCTTTAGATTGGTTTAATTATAGATCAACAATATTGACTCAATGCCATTTTCTTCATTTAAAACACTGTAGAAATGTTTTTTTTAGTGTGACTCGTACTTGACAAAGAGACAAAAACTGCAAAAGCCCTTTAGATCTTAGTTTCAGTAGACCAAAACAGAATATATTTTACCCAAGAACTCAAAGTCCTTTTCAAATCTAAATACCACAATAACATAAGGAATTTAAGAAAATTTGAGACCGGTGAGCTCAGTTGGGCCAAACGTGGTGTTAATAATGTCAAGGTCACAGGTTCAACCCACATACAGGCCACTGGTTTCTTGTCAATAAATGTATCTATGGATTGACTCAATATTATTTATTTTCTCTATATGAAACACCATAGGCTTTTTAGTCCAACTGGTATTTGACAAACTGGAAAAAACTGCCAACGCACTTTTGATCTTAGTTTGAGTAGACCAAAACGGAATATTTTTTTCAGAACTTATTGTTACGTTCAAATCTAAATACATGCAAAAATTAATTGAATTGAAAAAGAAAGGTCAATATTATGAGTTTGTGACAGGTAAGCCCAGTTGGTCAGAGCTCGATGCTAATTACATCAAGGTCATGGTTTCAACCCACAAACAGGCCACTGGTTTCCCTTTGAAGAGGTATAACTATAAATTAACAACATTAACTCAATGATGCTTTCTGTCTTTGAAACACTGTAAGAATGGAATTTTAGTGCCAATTGTCCTTGACAAACTGACAAAAAGATGCAAAAGCCCTTTGGATCTTAGTTTAAGTAGACCAAAACAGATTATTTTACCCTAGAAACTCAATGTCTTGTTCAAATCTAACTACCAAAATAATTTGAGTTGAAAATGTAAGGATATGTTAGAAATTGTTGTCGGTTAGCTCAGTTGGTCAAAGCGTGGTGCTATTAATGCCAAGGTCATGGGTTCAACCCCCATGCAGGCCATTGATTTCTATTTAAATAGGTTTAACTATAGATCAATAATATTGACTCAATGCCATTTTCTTCATCTAAAACACTGTAGAAATGTTTTTTAGTGTGATTCGTACTTGACAAATGGACAAAAACTGCAAAAGCCCTTTAGATCTTAGTTTTAGTAGACCAAAACAGAATACATTTTACCTAAGAACTCAATGTCCTGTTCAAATCTAAATACCACAATAATTTCAGTTGAAAATGTAAGGAAATTTGTAGTGTATGTTAGCTCAGTCGGTCAGAGCGTCTTGCTGATGGCCATGGCCATAGGTTCAATCCCGATAAAGACAACTGGTTTGTTGTTAAGAAGGTATATCTACAGATCAACAACAGTAACTCAATGTTATTTCTTTTCTCTATATAAGGGCTTTTTAGTGTGAGGCGTACTTGAAAAAATGCCCAAAAACTGTCAAAGTGTTTTGGATCTTAGTTCGAGTAGACATTAACAAAATGTTTTTTTTGGAACTCATTGTCATGTTCAAATTTCAATATACACCAAAATAATTTGAATTGAAATGTAAAGACATTCAAAAGGTTTGAGGCCTGTTAGCTCAGTTGGTCAGAGCATGGTGCTAATAACGCCCAGGGTCATGGGCTCAACCCCTACACAGGCCACTGGTTTCCCTTTGAAGAGGTTAAAGTATAGATGAACAACATTGACTCAATGATACTTTCCGTCTACAAAACACTGTAGGAAGGGCTTTTCAGTGTGACTCGTACTTGACAAACTTACAAAAGCACTTTGTATCTTAGTTTGAATAGACCAAAACAATTTTTTTTCCTAGGAACTCAATGTCTTGTTCATATCTAAATACCAAAATAACTTGAAATGAAAATGTAAGGAAACTTAGGCAGTTTGTGGCCGGCTAGTCAAAACGTGGCGCTAATAATGCCAAGGTCATGGCTTCAACCCCTGTACGGGCCACTGGTTTCTCTTTAAATAGGTTTAACTATAGATCAACAATATTGACTCAATGCTACTTTCTTCATATAAAACACTGGAGAAATGGATTTTTAGTGTGACTCGTACTTGAAAAACTGACAAAAACTACAAAAACCCTTTAGATCATAGTTTGAGTATACCAAAACAGAATTGATTTTACCTAAGAAGTCAATGTCCTGTTCAAATCTAAATACCAAAATAATTTCAGTTGAAGATGTAAGGCAATTCAAAGAGTATGTTAGCTCAGCTGGCCATAGCGTGGTGCTGATAACGCCAAGGTCACGGTTTCAACCCCCATACGGGTCACTGTTTTCTTGTTAAGAAGTTTATCTATAGATTGACTCAATGCTATTTCTTTTCTCTATATAAAAACTGTAGGAAAGGCTTTTTAGTGTAACTCGTACTTGACAAAATGCCTAAAACTGCAAAAGCGTTTTTGATCTTAGTTCGAACAAAAACAGACCAACTTTTTTCGGAACTTATTGTCATGTTCAAATCTAAATACATACCAAAATAATTTGAATTGATAATGTAAGTTCATTGTAAGAGTTTGTGGCGGGTTATCTCAATTGGTCAGAGCGTGGTCCTAATAATGCCAAGATCATGGGTTCAACCGCTGTACAGGCCACTGGTTTCTCTTTTGATAGGTTTAACTATAGATCAACAACATTGACTCAATGCTACTTTCTTCATACAAAAAAACACTGTAGAAATTGATTTTTAGTGTGACTCGTACTTGAAAAACTGACAAAAACTACAAAAGCCCTTTAGATCTTAGTTTGAGTACACCAAAACAGAATATATTTTATCTAAGAAGTCAAAGTATTGTTCTAATCTAAGTACCAAAATAATTTGAGTTTAATATGTAACGAAATTTCAAGGGTATGTGGCCGGTTAGCTCAGTTGGTCAGAGTGTGGTGCTAATAACGCTAAGGTCATGGGTTCAACCCCCATACGGGCCACAAGTTTGCTTTTAAAGAGATTTAACTATAAATAAACTACTATGACCAATGCTACTTTCTGTCTATAAAACACTGTAGGAATGGATTTTAGTGTGACTCGTACTTGACAAACTGACAAAAACTGTCAAAGCACTTTGGATCGTAGTTTGAGTAGACCAAAACAGATTTTTTTTCTAGGAACCTAATGTCTTGTTCAAATCTAAATACCAAAATAATATGAATTGAAAATGTAAGAATATGTTAAGCACGGTGGCAGAGAATTTAGTGCATCTTCTCCAAAGTGGGCTGGCTCAGAGTAAATCAACTTGCACTGAGCCTAGTCTATAAAATCCACTACACTACCCTGATACAGAAGTACATGTCAAACTACTTCCTTAATGTAAATGACCGCCATAACCATAAGACCAGGGGGAGCTCCACAAACCAGGTTAAACCCAGATTCCGATCCAACAAATGTCTAAACTCATTCTCTTTCTATGCCACATCAATGTGGAATGCACTCCCAACAGGTGTAAAAGTAAGTGCATCTCTATCCTCCTTCAAAACCGCTCTAAAACAACACCTCCAGGCAACTTCAACCCTTTACTAACACCTTACCCCCTTCACATCCCATCTTCCCGGATTGTAAACAATCAAATGTAAATAATCAAATGTATTTCTAATGTATATACTTGTTCTTATGCTATCTGAACTCAGTATGTTCTCTGCTCGCTGTACATATCCTACTTAGTCAGACCTACAGTGTATAAATGTCCATTTCTCTGATGATGCAATTGTTGATGACTGAAGTGTTGATATCAACCAAACCCTCCTCATCCCACCCCCCGGATTATGAATAATTCCATGTATATACTATGATGATTAACCTGTGTGATTACTGTATTATGCTGATGGTATATATTTCTACCATGAATTGATTTATGTGGACCCCGACTTAAACAAGTTAAAAAACGTATTCGGGTGTTACCATTTAGTGGTCAATTGTATGGAATATGTAATGAATGTGTTCAATCTACTAATAAAAGTTTCAATCAATCAATCAATCTGCCTCACAATTCAAAGATCCTGAGTAGTCCTGAGTTCAATCCCGGGCACGGGATCTTTCTGTGTGGAGTTTGCATGTTCTCCCCGTGACTGAGTGGATTCTCTCCGGGTACTTCGGCTTCCTCCCACCTCCAAAGACATGCACCTGGGGATAAGTGAATAGGCAACACTAAATTGGCCCGAGTGTGTGAATGTGAGTGCGAATGTCGGTTTATCTGTGTTGGCCCTGTGATGAGGTGGCGACTTGTCCAGAGTGTACCGTCCGAATGCAGCTGAGATAGGCTCCAGCGGCCCCCCGCCATTCAAAAAGGGACAAGCGGTAGAAAAAGGATGGATGGATGATAAAAGATTGCGGCCAGTTAGCTCAGTTGGTCAGAGCGTGGTGCTAATAATGCCAAGGTCATGGGATCAACCCCCATACAGGCCACTGGTTTCCCTTTAAAGAGATTTAACTTTAGATTAATTACTCAATGTTGCTTTCTGTCTATAAAACACTGTAGAATCTGATTTTTAGTGTCACTTGTACTTGACAGAACTGCAAAAGCCGTTTGGATCATAATTTGATTGATTGAAAATTGTATTAATAGATTGCACAGTACAGTACATATTCCGTACAATTCATCACTCAATGGTAACACCCAAATAAGTTTTCAATTTGTTTAAGTTGGGGTCCACGTAAATCAATTCATGGTAATGTGTAGTTCCCTAAAAACTCAATGTTGGTTAAAATCTAAAAACTAAATTCATTTGAGTTGAAAATGTAAGGACATGTATTAACGTTGTGGTCGGTTAGCTCAGTTGGTCAGAGCCTGTTGCAAATAATCCAAAGGTCATGGGTTCAACCCCCATACAGTCAATTAGTTTAACTACAGATCAACTATATTGACTCAATGCCACTTTCTTCATTTAAAACACTGTAGAAATGTTTTTTAGTGTGACTCGTACTTGACAAAGTGACAAAAAATGCAAAAGCCCTTTAGATCTTAGTTTTAGTAGACCAAAACAGAATCTATTTTCCACAAGAACTCAGTGTCCTTTTCAAATCTAAATACCACAATAATTTGAGTTGAAAACGTAAGAGAATTAAGCAAGTTTGTGACCGGTAAGCTCAGTTGGGCCGAGCGTGGTGTTAATAATGTCAAGGTCACAGGTTCAACCCACATACAGGCCACTGGTTTCTTGTCAATAAATGTGTCTATGGATTGACTCAATAACATTTATTTTCTCTATATGAAACACCATAGGCTTTTTAGTCCAACTCGTACTTGACAAACTGGCAAAAATTGCCAAAGCCATTTTGATCTTAGTTTGAGTAGACCAAAATGGAATATTTGTATTAGAAATTATTGTCATGTTCAAATCTAAATACATGCTAAAATTAATTGAATTGAAAAAGAAAGGTCAATTTTATGAGTTTGTGGCAGGTTAGCCCAGTCGGTCAGAGTTTGGTGCTAGTAACATCAAGGTCATGGCCTACAAATAGGCCACTGGTTTACCTTTGAAGAGGTATAACTATAAATTAACAACATTAACTCAATGATGCTTTCTGTCTTTGAAACACTGTAAGAATGGAATATTAGTGCCAATTGTCCTTGACAAACTGACAAAAACTGCAAAAGCCCTTTGGATCTTAGTTTAAGTAGACCAAAACAGATTTATTTCCCTTATAAACTCAATGTCTTGTTCAAATCTAAATACCAAAATAATTTGACTTAAAAATGTAAAGAAATTGTGGAAACTGTGGCCGGTTAGCTCAGTTGGTCAGCGCGTGGTGCTCATAATGCCAAGGTCATGGGTTATGGGTTATGGGATTTTTAGTGTCACTCGTACTTGAAAAAACTGACAAAAACTTAAAAAGCAGTTTAGACCTTAGTTTGATTGATTGAAACTTTTATTGGTATATTGCACATTACAGTACATATTGAGTTATTCCGTACAATTAACCACTAAATGGTAACACCTGAATAAGATTTTTAACTTGTTTAAGTCTGGGTCCATGTAAATCAATTCATGGTAATGAGTAGACTAAAACAGATTTTCTTTCCTTAAGAACTCAATGTCTTGTTCAAATCTAAATACCAAAATAATTTGAGTTGAAAATGTAAGGACATGTTCAATGTTTGAGGCCGGTTAGCTCAGTTGGTCAGAGCGTGGTAATAATAAAGCCAAGGTCATGGGTTCAACCCCCGTACAAGCCATTGGTTTCTCTTTAGATAGGTTTAACTATAGATCAACAATATTGACTCAAAGCCACTTTTTTCATTTAAAACACTGTAGAAATGTTTTTTTAGTGTGACTCGTACTTGACAAACTGACAAAAACTGCAAAAGCCCTTTAGATCTTAGTTTTAGTAGACCAAGACAGAGTATATTTTACCTAAGAACTCAATGTCCTGTTCAAATCAAAATACCACAATAATTTGAGTTGAAAATGTGAGGACATTTATTAACGCTGTGGCCGGTTAGCTCAGTTGGTCACAGCGTGGTGCTGATAGCCATCGTCATAGGTTCGACCCCAGTAAAGGCCACTGGTTTGTTGTTGAGAAGGTTATCTACAAATCAACGAGCGTAATTGGATGTTATTTACTTTCTCTATATAAAACACTGGAGGAAGGGCTTTTTAGTGTGACGCATACATGACAAAATGCCAAAAACTGCCAAAGTGTTTTGGATCTTAGTTCGAGTAGACAAAAACAAAATATTTTTTGGAACTCATTGTCATGTTCAAATCTAAATATATATCAAAATAATTTGAATTGAAAATGTAAGGAAATTCTAAGAGTTTATGGCTGGTTCAACCCCCATACAGGTCACTAGTTTCCCTTTGAAAAGGTTTAGCTATAGATTAACAACATTGACTCAATGCTACTTTCTCTATATAAAACACAAATGGATTTTAGTGTGACTCGTACTTGACAAACTGAGAAAAACTGCTAAAGCACTTTGGATCTTACTTTGAGTAGACTAAAACAGTTTTTTTTTCCTCGGAACTCAATGTCTTCTTCGGATTTGAATACCAAGTTAGCTCAGTTGGTCAAAGCGTGGACCTATGAACGCCAAGGTCAAGGGTTCAACCCCCATACTTTCTTAAGGAGTTAATCTGCCGATTTTCAACTTTGACTCTATGCTATTTATTCTCTCTATATGAAACACTGTAGGAACGTTTTTTTAGTTTGACTCGTACTTGACAAACCGTCAAAAATTGCCAAAGCGTTTTGGATCTTAGTTCGAGTAGACAAAAACTGAATAATTTTTTTCCAAACTCATTGTCATGTTCAAATCTAAATACATACCAAAATAATCTGAATATAAAATGTAAGGTCATTTTAAGACTTTGTGGCCGGTTACCTGAATTGGTCAGAGCATGATGTTAATAATGCCAAAGTCATGGGTTCAACTGCTGTACAGGCCACTGGTTTCTCTTTAGATAGGTTTAACTATAGATCAACAGAATTGACTCAGTGCTACTTTCTCTTTTTAAAACACTGTAGGAATGGCTTTTTAGTGTGACTTGGCAAACTGACAAAAACTGCCAAAGCACTTTGGATCTTTGTTTGGGTAGACAAAAACAAAATATATCTCCCTAAGAACTCAATGTCTTGTTAAAATCTAAATACCAAAAAAACTTTAGTTGAATACGTAAGGAAATCACTAGAAATTGTGGTCGGTTAGCTCAGTTGGTCAGAGTGCAAAGCTAATAACGTCAAGGTCACAGGTTTCTTGTTAAGAAGTTTAACCATCAATTGACAACATTGGCTCAATTCTATTTTGTCTATTTAAAACACTGTAGGAATGGCTTTTAAGTGTGACTCTTACTTAACAAAAGCTCCTAAAGCCCTTTGGATCTTAGTTCGAGTAAACCAAAACAGATTTTTCTTATTGGAACTCAATGTCTTGTTAAAGTCTAAACACCATAATAATTTGGGTTAAAAATGTAAGGAAAGTTAGGAACTTTGTGGCTGGTTAGCTTAGTTGGTCAGAGTGTGGTGTTAACGCCAAGGTCATGTGTTCAACCGCTGTACAGGCCACTGGTTTCTCTTGAGATAGGTTTAACTATAGATCAACAACCATGACTCAAAGCTACTTTCTCTATATAAATCACTATAAGAATGGATTTTTTTTCTGTGACTCATACTTGACAAACTAACAAAAACTGCTTAAGCACATTGGATCTTAGTTTGAGTAGACAAAAACAATGTTTTTCCTAGGAACACAATGTCTTGTTCAAGTCTAAATACCAAAAACCTTGGAGTTGAATACGTAAGGAAATTGTTAAGGTATGTGGCTGGTTAGCTCAGTTTGTCAGAGTGCGGAGCTAGTAACGCCAAGGTCACAGATCGACAACATTGGCTCAATGCTACTTACTCTATATAAAACACTGTAGGAATGGCTTTTTAGTGTGACATGTACTTGACAAAAGCTGCTAAAGCTCTTTGGATCCTAGTTTGAGTACACCAAAACAGATTTGTTTTTCCGAGAAACTCAATGTCTTGTTCAAAGCTAAATACCCAAATAGTTTGAGTTAAAAATGTAAGGAAATTTAGGAAGCGTTTGGCTGATGAGCTCAGTTGGTCTGAGCATGGTGCTAATAACGCCATGGTCACACATTCATACAGGCCACTGGTTTATTGTTAAGAAGTTTATCAGTAGATCAGCAACATTGACTCGAGTTATTTCTTTCCTCTATATAAAACACTGCAGGAATGGATTTTTAGTGTGACTTGTATACTTGACAAACTGACAAAAACTGCCAAAGCACTTTGGATCTTAGTTTGTGTAAAACAAAACTGAATAATTATTGAGGAACCCCTTGTCATGTTAAAATCTAAATACATACCAAAATAATTTGAATAGAAAAAGTAAGGATATTTTATGAGTTTGTGGCCATTTAGGTCAGTTGATCAGAGCGTGGTGCTAAAAACGCCAAGGTTTCTTGTTAAGAAGTTTATCTATAAATCAACAACATTGACTCAATGCTGCTACTTTTCTCTATATGAAACGCTGTAGGAACGGCTTTTTAGTGTGGCTCATATTTATTGCAGTCTACGTGCCTCCTTAAGCCAATGCTAAAGTAGCCATGGATTTTCTATCATTGTCCATCAACCAGCATTTATCTATGCAGGCAGACCCCACAATTCCACAAATATGTGAATTCCCCCACCATAGAGAAGCATGTGCCTCACAATATGAAGGTCCTAAGTAGTCCAAAAACCAATCCTGGCCTGGGATCTTTCTGTGTGGAGTTTGCATGTTCTCCCCGTGACTGCGTTGGTTTCCTCCGGGTATTCTGGCTTACTCCCACCTCCAAAGACATGCACCTGGGGATAGGTTGATTGACAAAACTAAATGTCCCTAGTGTGTGAATGTGAGTGTGAATTCTGTCTATCTGTGTTGGCCCTGTGATGAGGTGGCCACTTGTCCAGGGTGTACCCCGCCTTACGCCCGGATGCAGCTGAGATAGGCTCCAGCACCCCTCGCCCCCCCCCCCCAAAAAGGGACAAGCGATAGAAAATAGATGGATGGATAGAGAAGAACACTATAGACCAAGTCTACTGCAAAATCTGTAACGCTCACAAAGCCAGCCCTCTGCCTCATCTGGGTCTCTCTGACCACCTGTCTCTCTCTCCCTGATCCCTGCGCACAAACCGCTGATGTGCCAACAAAAAACAGCTACAAAGTCCGTCAAAGTGTGGACTGAGAAGCCACCTCAGCCCTGAAGGACTGTTTTGATGTCACTAATTTGTTTTTTTTTGCAGAGGGGACACACATCTACAGTTCTGGATTACATAATTTTTTTCCCCTGAGAATGTGACAGAAACGTGAACTGTTAAAGTGTTCCTCAACCAGAAACCATGGCTCAACATCAAAGTGAAGACCCAACTCAAGACGCGGGATACTGCCTAGAGCTGGAGACCCACAAAGCTACAAAGAAGCACAGAAAATCTGAGGAAGGTCATTTAGAAGGCAGCCCAGTGACAAGCAGAGCATCTACCACCTGAAAAACATTGCCAAAATCAGAGGAATTGATGCCAAATACCAGTTTGATACACACTTAAATAAATTGCCAGAAATAGCCAAATTTGCTCATCCATCCATCCATTTCTACCGCTTATTCCCTTTGGGGTCACGGGGGGCGCTGGTGCCTATCTCAGCTACAATCGGGCGGAAGGCGGCGCACACCCTGGACAAGTCGCCACCTCATCGCAGGCCAATTTGCTCAATTTACCTTTAAATATATTTGATTATTAATAATTAATTATATTTATCTTTGTGGAAACACTAATCATCTTAATGATTTCTCACAATGAATATATATAGAAACAGATAAATATTAATATGCAACACTTTATTTTTATATTTTCTCTAAGTGCACATTTTTCAAATTGAATATTTTCAAATGATCACTTCTAAGAGAGTCTAGTGAAATCACAATATCCCTTTTTAACTAGTTAGCCACTAACAATTTTTAACAAATCATGAATTACTTTGCACCATGTTTGTACAAATAATAACTCATGTAAAATACAAAAGTCAACCCTTAAATTTTTAAATAAATGATGTCACACTTTGAACTGGACACCAAATCTGTTATCTGTTTCTTTGTCAGTTCGTGGGAAGCCTGGCATTGCTGTTAACTAGTGTGTTGTACTCTGGTGTTTAACTTGACACTGCAACTCTGAGTGAATCTTGCAGATGTGCATCAGTGAGGCGTGTTCTGTGTTTGTTCTGGATGAAGTTCATGTCAGAAAAGGCTGATTCACAAAGATTAGTTGAACCAAACAGGCTTGCAACCTTCATAGCTGCTGTGCATACACCACTGTACTTTTCTGTGTCAACAAGGCACCAAAAGTTTGGTGCAGCCTTGTGGGCTTTAAATTTTAAATTGTCAGGAAAGAAGAGGAAGGAATTTAAAAGGTAAAAGGGTATATCTGTTTAAAAATCCTAAAATCATTTTTAAGGTTTTATTTTTTCTCTAAAATTGTGTTTCTGAAAGTTCTAAGAAGCAAAGTAAAAAAAATAAATGAATTTATTTAAACAAGTGAAGACCAAGTCTTTAAAATATTTTCTTGGATTTTAAAATTCTATTTGAGTTTTGTCTCTCTTAGAATTAAAAATGTCGAGCAAAGCGAGACCAGCTTGCTAGTAAATAAATAAAATAAAAAAATAGAGGCAGCTCACTGGTAAGTGCTGCTATTTGAGCTATTTTTAGAACAGGCCAGCGGGCGAGTCATCTGGTCCTTACGGGTTACCTGGTGCCCGCGGGCACCGCGTTGGTGACCCCTGCTTTAGAACAACTCTCCTTGTGTACAAGTATTTTCATTGCCTTGTAGCAAAGTACATATCTGACATGTTAGAGCCATATGAACCATCTCGAGCTCTAAGAACCTCAGGGAGTGGTCTCCCGCTGGTGCCCAGAGTCAGGACCAAACATGGTGAAACTGTGTTGCAGTTTTATGCTCCTAAAATCTGGAATAGTCATCTGAAGATGTGAGACGGGCCTCATCGTTGGCAATGTTCAAATCCAACAACAACTAAAAGTATTTTGTCTGAATAGTTTAATTATGATTGTATTTTCTGATTTTAATATGTATTATTTTAACTTCTTTATCTGTATCGCACTTTGAATTACCCTGTGAACGAATTGTGCTCTACAAATCCAATTGCCTTGCCTTGATAAAGACAGGGAAAGCAACGCATACTCGTAGACAGCACGTGCAACAGCAACAAAAAACATGGTAGTTGATGCAAAGGTAAATCATGTAATGCGACCTCACCAGAGCAAAAACAATGCATATTTATCCGGGAGAGTCTTGATACCCATTTCCTTGACCAATGGGCTCCTAAACCTCAATGCATTTCCAAATTTTCATCGGTTTTGTTTGTATAGAATCATGTCTGGAGCACCAGATAGTTAGATATGTCTGGGAATGCGCCCGAAGGATAATCCTTGATATCACTCGACAAAACTTTTGATGTAGGGATCTATTCCATTGCATAGTTCGATTTTTTGCTTGTATCTGCTTTTTGTATCTTGCGTTTGTGCACTGCTTGCTGTACTACAGCCATCTTAGCTTGGTTGACCACCACTGGGTTTCACTTCCAGGAAGAAGTGAGGGAATACAAGCAATAGAGCCGTCCCAGGCTAAACAGGGGTCTTAAGCAGAATTGTATTTTGAGCCCCCCCCTTTACAATTTTTTCACCACATTTTATTTATGTGAAACAATTGTTTTTTTAATCAATCTTGTGTTAATTTATTCAAATTGATGTTTTGCACTAAAACAAATTAATTGTAAATAAATTGTTAAAAATATTTTTTTTTCGTGCAAAATAAATGTAACATCATTAAAACAATTTACTTCTGATCGGGATTTGATCCCAGTACCACTGCCTTACAAGGACAAGCACGAGCACAGCGCCACAGGAGCCTGTGTGACTTTGGGGATAATTTATTATATTATCAGTGAAGCTGAAAGCAGCAAAAAATGCATTTGTGATAAAATCACAAAATAAGTGCCATGTAATTTAATTATTGACATTTTTCATGAAAAAAAAGGCTCCGAGAGACTGTGGGGCCTACATACAGTGCGTGTATAAGAGGTTTGGCCTTGTTTGTTGCTATCTTTTTCTGTTTAAATACTGCACATTTACCGAGCATGCACTTATAATTGTATTAAAACAAGATAAAAAAAACATAACTGGTGGCCCGGGAATTTTTTTTATTGTGCAAATCAAAAAAGAACATTTTACATTGATTTTTAAAAAGGGGGTTGAAGACTGTTAATATGAAACCTGTTAAGAATACAACAAAGCGTCACAAAACGGTCAAATAGGTTTTTGCACTGAATGAAAAGGTGCACTTTATTAGCTTATCTACAGCAAGCCTTGTCTCTTCAGATCTTCGTAGGTCTTCTTGTTCACTACATTTCCGCTTGAGTCTTCATATTCTTCCTAGAAAATACACAAAGAAGGATGTTCAGGATTACTGTGTTATAACATCCTTGTTGTGTTGTGCTACAAACGTACCTCTGTGTCAGGCTGCCAACGCTCCAAAGCCTTTTGGGACTTCAGCTTCGCCCACACTAACGTTGGTGAACATTAGGTCAAGTTAGTCCAACATTCTTTTCATGCAAACTATACATCTGCAGTGCACAAAAAGTATGATAGCAAAGTGGAATTTCCTGAATTATCAGTCCTACAACACTTTGAAACTAGTCAGGTGCTCCACTGTCCAGCCAAAAGACTTCAGCCAAGTCAAACTTTTTTTTTTGTTAAACCACTCCAGCTTCTAAAGACTACAATCTGAAAAGTCACTGAGCTGAACTTTTTTTAACTAGTTTTTGCAGGGGCTGAGCTTCAAGAGGTAGTCACCTGAAATAGTTTTCAATTCACAGGTGTGCTTGAAGCTCAACGACAGAGTGCCAAGAGTGTGCAAAGCAGTAATCAGAGCGAAGGGGGGCTATTTTGAAGAAACTAGAATATAAAACATGTCTTCAGTTATTTCACCTTTTTTTGTTAAGTACATAACTCCACGTGTTCATTTATAATTTTGATGCTTTCAGTGACAATCTACAATGTAAATTGTCATGAAAATAAAGCTAATACATATAATGAGCATACGGTGTCTACAAAATTTTGGCCTGTACTGTATATATCATATATATACACATATATGATATATACCGTATTTTTCGGACTATAAGTCGCAGTTTTTTTCATAGTTTGGTCGGAGTTGTGACATATACTCCGGAGCGACTTATGTGTGAAATTTTTAACACATTACCGTAAAATATCAAATAATATTATTTATCTAATTTGCGGAAGAGACGAAGAAAATGTCAGCAATCGTCACACACACGTCAGCCAATAAGAATTTGGCGGGGGAGGGTCATGGCAGAAGTGCATTATGGATCATGGGATGCTAACTGCTATATGCTATTAAAATGGATCATTTCATTGTTGGCGGTAACTTATAAAAAATGATAAGGGCTGAACAAAAATGGCACCGAAAAGGAAATCATGCACTGCAGATTACAAGCTGGACGTAGTGAAATATGCAGCAGAAAACGACAAGAGGAACCGGCGCATACCTTTGGAGTTGGCAGGCACCGCTGCTGCCCACTGCTACCCTCACCTCTTAGGAGGTGAACAGGGGGATGGGTCAAATGCAGAGGACAAATTTCGCCACACCTAGTGTGTGTGTTACAATCATTGGTACTTTAGTTGTTTAGAAGCGACATCGAGGAAGAAGATTTCATAGGATTTATCGATTAGGAGTGACAGATTGTTTGGTAAACATATAGTATGTTCTATATGTTATAGTTATTTGAATGACTCTTACCATAATATGTTATGTTAACATAGCAGGCACCTTCTCAGTTGGTTATTTATGCGTCATATAACGTACACTTATTCAGCCTGTTGTTCTTTACTCTTTATTTATTTTAAATTGCCTTTCAAATGTCTATTCTTGGTGTTGGATTTTATCAAATAAATTTCCCCCAAAAATGCGACTTATACTCCAGTGCTTCTTTATTATGCATTTTCAGCCGGCGCGACGTATACTCGATTTATAATCCAAAAAATACGGTAAAAAAAAGGTGTATATATATATATTTTTTTATAGGAGCAGCAGTGTCGAGAGCCGCGAGATTAGAGGCTGAAGAGGGATAGGCAAATATATGCGTGTTCAGGTATTAAAATGTTTGCCCGATTGCGGGTTTGTTGGTCAGGTGTTAAAATGTTTGCCTGATTGCGGGTTTGTTGGTCACTCCCCAAATGGGGGTTGTCACGTACTGATGTCATATTAATACATTTTTTTCCTAATATTTTCACAAATCGACTGGTAGGGTCCCAAAGATCGACCGGTAGATTGCGATTGACAAGTTGGCTACCTCCGTTCTAGAAGGACATCGGCGGGGTTCCGGTGACGTCATCAAGCCAAATGGCAGCCTAGAGTAACATCTCCCTCGTGAGAAAAGTTATTTCGCCCCGTGACACTGTAAAATGCCAAATTTTCAGGTACTCTCTGAACAAACAAAAGGGGCAAGGATGGGGAAAACCAGAGGAAATCGAGGAAATGTCGCTACAGAGTCCGTAAATGAGGAAAGCCATGTATCCGCGAACAGCTCACCTGTAAAGCTACAAGATGGCGGTGCTAATGCTAACCTTCGCTCGAAGGAGGCGGACGCCGAAGGTTTAGCCCAAGTTCTGGAGGCGATTCGGGATTTCCGAGAAGACATAAAAGAACAGTTGAACGATATAAAATTCGAGCTCACCAACATTAAACAACAAATAACAGACACAGAGGAGCGAATCGAAAAGGTGGAGGACGTGTTGAACAAAATGATAAAAGTCATTAATCTGCAAGAAAACAAACTACTCGATTATGACGGGAGATCCCGACGCGAGAACTTGAGGACATACAACGTGCCCGAAGGAGTCGAGGGACCGTCTATGCCAGAGTTTGTGGAAAAACTGCTGCGTGACATCTTGGAGATTCCCGTAACTACGCAACTCGACATTGAAAGAGCGCACCGCACGCTGGCGCCAAGACCCACCGGGGACAGAGAAGACAAGCCGCGGTCAATAGTAGTCAAATTCCTCCGCAACAGAATGAAAGAAGAGGTCATGCGCAAAGCCTGGGGAAAGAAGAAAATTTTCCTGAATGGGAGACTAATATATTTTGATCAAGATTACCCCCAAGCAGTCCTTCAAAAGAGGAAAGAATATACTGAAGCGAAGCGAGTGTTAAAGCAAAGAAATATTCGCTTCAAGACTCCGTTCCCGGCCAAACTACGAGTATTTTATGAGAACGGCACGCAGTTGTACCGGACAGCAGAGGAGGCGACAAGAGACATGAAGGACAGAGGACTGCCAGTCAGCGTGATTACGCCGAGGGACTGCCTGCTGGATCAGCTGTCCCGTTTCGCCTGGGAGACCACGGGAGGAAGGAGCCGGGAGGGGACAGGTGAGGAGCCAGAGAAAAAAGCATCAGGGAGAGACTGCAAGTTTTCAGAAGACAAACATCGTCTTCTCCGGAGGACCTGTTAATCTTGACTGACTTTTTAAAGTACTGGTAAGATGAACAGAACTCAAACAGGTGACTTTAAATTCACCCCAAGACATTTGTGCTATATATAATAACCCCAATTAGATGAGAAATGCGATGAGGTGGCGACTTGTCCAGGGTGTACCCCGCCTTCCGCCCGATTGTAGCTGAGATAGGCGCCAGCGCCCCCCGCGACCCCAAAAGGGAATAAGCGGTAGAAAATGGATGGATGGATGGATAGATGAGAAATATATACAAATGAGGGATGCATCTATGTAATGAATATAGATTTTTTTCCCCTCTCTATTGAGCGCCATGATGGGGGCCCTCTGCCCATAGGTGGGAGAGGATTTCCCCCACAGCTAGATGCTTTATCTAGCCTAACCAAGGGTCATTTATTAGAGACCCCTGCCTTGGAACTACATTTTTCCTTTTTCTCCGTTTTTTTTTGTTTATTCTGCCTTGGTTATTTTGCTTTGTTTTATTCATGTTATTTCAATTGTTTTCGTTATGGGAGTAGACTTGCTAGGTTATATTTTGAATATTTTTTGGTACACTTACAACTAAACACATATGGCTAGTGACAGAGTAAAATGTGTGTCGTTCAATGTTAATGGGCTATTGAACCCAATTAAACGCAGTAAAATCTTATCGAAGGTGAGGACAGAACAAGCCCACATAGTATATTTACAGGAGACCCATTTGACTGACAAGGAACATGTCACATTAAAGAGAATGGGCTTCACTCGCCTATTTTTTTCGTCATACAAATTAGGACATAGGAGAGGAGTTGCTATTCTCATCTCAAAAAAGGTAAATTTTGAAAAAGTACTGGAAATTCGTGATAAAGAGGGTAGATTTATTTTAGTAAAGGGAAAGATAGATGGGAACCCAATTACCTTATTGAATGTTTATGCACCACCTGGGAGTGATAGTAACTTCTTCCAAAAAATCACCAATATTATGGTAACGGAAACCGAAGGTTTTCTGATTTGTGGTGGGGATTTAAATATCTATTTACAGCCAAAATTGGACTAATCTAGCATAAAAATACATAACGTTAAACCCCTTTATAAGAAAGTAAACACACTTTTTGATGAAGTAGGTTTAATTGACATATGGCGAGACCTTTTCCCAGACAGAAGGGACTATACTTATTTCTCCGCTCCGCACAGTCTTTATACAAGAATACACTATTTTCTAACATTTGGGAAGGATAAAGATAAAATATGTACTTGTGAAATTGGGACGATAGATCTGAGTGACCATGCACCTATATACCTATCTATTGACTTTAATTTGAGGGCAAAAAATAATACATGGAAATTAAACTCAAGTCTGCTGAATGACCTACCCTTTAAAACACAAATTCAATCTGAAATTAGTCTTTTCTTAGAGTTCAATGACACAGGAGAGGTTTCGCCTCCCATCTTATGGGACACCTTGAAGGCTGTTTTAAGAGGGAAAATTATAGCAATATCTTCATTTAAGAAAAAAAACGAGAATACAAAATCAGATGACTTTAAAAAAAGACTAAAAGAATTAGAAAGAAGACACAAATTAGATTTGGCACAAGATACATTAAGGGAAATAGGAAATATTACGAATGAAATGAACAGTTTGGCCACACGAGAAATAAAAAAAAATCTAATATTTCTGAAACAGAGACACTATGAAAGTGGTTCTAAGTCTATGAAAATATTGGCCTGGAAACTAAAAAAAAAGATAGCGGAAAACACTATTTATAAAATCAGGGATCCAAGAACAAGAGGGATAAAAACTAAACCAAAGGAAATTCAGGAAGCCTTGAACATTTTTATAAAACTTTATACTCCGAGGTCTCTAGTAGGAGCATAACTCAAATCGAAAGCTTCCTGAATTCCCTGAATTTACCTATTTTAGATGAAAAACAAAATAAAACAATGTCTGCAGATATAACCGAAAATGAATTAAAAGTTGCCATTAGTAGGCTTAAATTAAGTAAATCGCCAGGATCAGACGGTTACACGGCAGAGTGGTATAAGGAATTTAAAAATGAATTAATACCTGTCTTACTCCCCACATTGAATTGGGTCTTAAAAAAGGCACATACGCCACCTAGTTGGAGGGAGGCAATTATTTCAGCTATACCAAAAGAAGGCAAGGATAGAATCGAATGTGGTTCGTACAGGCCAATATTGGTTCTCAATGTAGATTATAAACTATTTACTTCCATTATGGCCAAACGATTAGAAGATTTCTTACCTATGCTAATACATAATGATCAAACAGGTTTCATACATCAACGGCAAACACAAGACAATATAAGAAAGACACTACATATTATGGATCATATACAAAGAAAAAACATCGAAGCAGTTGTTATAAGTGTGGATGCTGAAAAAGCCTTCGATTCGGTCAATTGGAATTTCCTTTACAGAGTTTAATACAAATTTGGCTTTCAGGATACAATCATTAAAACTATACAGGCATTGTATAATAATCCTACTGCTAGGATTAAAGTCAATGGATACTTATCAAACAGTTTTACCCTAGAAAGGGGTTCTAGACAGGGATGTGCATGGTCACCATTACTCTTTGCATTATATCTGGAACCATTAGCTCAGTCTATCAGACAAAACGAAGATATTAAGGGAATTAGGATTAAAGGAAGAGAGTATAAATTGGCCTGCTATGCGGACGACATTTTGGTCTATCTTGGACACCCAACATACTCGCTCCCTATTTTAATGCAATCATTTGAAATGTATGGTCAATTATCAGGATATAAAATTAATATAGGTAAAACCCATCTACTCTCATATAATTATAACCCACCAGGGGAAATTAGAAGTAGTTACCCTCTGAAATGGCAAACAGACTCTTAAATATCTGGGCATTAATTTGTCAAAAGATCTAACAAAATTATCAGAATACAATTATCTACCCATACTTAAAAAAATAAAAGATGATATAGCAAGATGGAACTTAATTCCTTTTTTTAGCCTTAGTTCTAGAATTGATTCCATTAAAATGAATGTACTGCCGAGACTGCTGTACCTGTTCCAAACCCTTCCAATAGAGATTAACCAAAACCAATTCAATGAATGGGACAAAATGCTATCAAGGTTTATATGGCAAAGTAAAAGGCCAAGAGTTTGTCTCAAAACTTTACAATTGATCAAACAAAAAGGAGGATGGGGTTTACCTTGCCTCCGATAGTATTATTTTGCTTAAACATGACAGCACTGTCAGTCTTCATATTCAGTCTAGTGCCCCATACAAGCAATTCTGGCAGATAGCAATTTACAAGCCCACATAAATAACATTGATAATCCATGGGTGAAATGGACCCCTAAAGTGTGGAAAAAGATCATAAAGGAACACAAACTCAAGAGCGATATTGCAGTTCTTAAGTGGTGTGCCTATGATACAGAGTTTGCACCTAATAAATTAGATTCAAGATTTAAGGACTGTATATCTAAGGGTATAACAGCTTTATGTAATGTAATGGAAAATAAAATTATGCTTAGTTTTGAAACTATGAAAAGGACATATATATTAGAAAACCAAGATTTTCATCGATATCTGCAGTTGTGTCATTTTGTTAATATGAAGATGAAAAGCGTCACAAAGACGAATATATGTTGGATTGAATTGTTTACAAAAGCTTACAATTCAGAAATTATTGATAAAACTGTTTCATGCCTGTATAAGTGTTTGTTGAATATGAAATTATACTCAACCTCATATATTAAAACAAAATGGGAGAAGGAAGGAGGGATAACTATATCGGAGGAAGAATGGACAATAATACAGAAATATCAATGGACTTGTAGCAGCTCACCCAAGTGGACGGAGTTTGGCTGGAAAAGTTTGATCAGATTTTTTATTACACCCTCTCAGAAGTCTCACTATGATAACTCCCCTGCCTGCTGGAGAAATTGTGGGAATTCAAACGCAAACCACTACCATGTTTTCTGGGACTGCTCTACCATAAGGGACTGTTGGAAAGAGATACACCAAGCTTTACAGGATATTTTTAAACGAGAAATACCCCTTGAAAGTAAAACTTTGTTTTTTGGACTTGCTCCTCAAGATTGGCTGAAGAAAGATAAATACTTAATGAATATCCTACTGGTGGCTTGTAAAAAGACCATCACTAGGAAATGGATATCTCAGGAGAGCCCAACTTTGAAGCAATGGATGGAAACCACAATGGACATATATAAAATGGAGAAGATAACTGCCTTTATTAACTATAAATCGGAGAAATTTGACTTATACTGGGAAAACTGGGTCAATTATGTCACGCCTCATAAGCCTGACTTAAATCTTGGGAATTAGTGTACTGTTTAAAAAAAAAAAAAAAGGTTACTCCCTATGTGTATATATACATATAAGTATTTGTATATATTTTATTTTATTTCTGTTCATTATTATTATCAATGTATTATTTATTCTTTGCTGATTTAATTGATGTATGTGTAGATACTACCTTGTTCTTGTTTATCTCTGTTTCTTTTTCTTTTTTTGGGGGGGTGGGTGGCAAACAAAAATACTTTTGACATTTAGGACAGACAACGGTTATGTGATGTGTGTGAATATGATTTAGTAGATGGAAATGTCTGATGTTGGATGTCAATAAAAAAAAAAAGAAAAAAAAAAAAATAGAAGGACATCGGCTGTGAATACTTGTGACTTTTGGTTTATTATTTTTAGTCCATTTGCAAAATTGTCCCAAACCTTACTACTAATACTTTCCGGATGCACTTGATGTACACTTCTGACTGCAAGGGTATCTTAGTGGCATCTTGCAGTACCTTGTAAAAACTTGGCATTTTAACGAGCATGTGGCGTGGAGACCTTGTAAAATCTATGTCGTGTTTTCAAAGAAAGGCAGGACTTACAAGAGACAGCATCTTCAATCTGTGTGACGTTGGCAAAGTGAGCTGTGTTGGGGATTCCAAGACAGCGCATACCATGGGCATGTCTCCATTCCTAGACAGAACACACAAAAATGACAACTTTTCAGTTAAGAAAGAAGCACTTTTTTCCAAGTTAATTTAAATAATGCAAACCTGTGATAAATCATGAATAATCCAAATTCAAAAGTGTGATTAAAAATAATAATTTAACACCACAAATGTCTATGTATATATATATATATATATATATATATATATATATACACACACACACACACACACACACACACATACATATGGTAATATTTCATCTTTATTGTATCTGAAAATTATTCCCTTAAATTGATATTTATTGGATCATATATCATTATAAAACGCAGAAGTCATATCTCAATGCGAAAATTCTTGTTTGAAAACACAAATATCCGTGTTCCCGCGGAAATTTCACATGCCTGCATAACTAAAAAAAAAAAAAAATCACACACTTACATAAACACTTAAGTGTTTCTTTTAAGTTTATATAGTTTTACCAGGCCAAAGCAGCAGGTCTTAATATGACTGTTGTATATACTGTATGTACTATATTATACATCAGCGTGATCACATGACAACAATGGATGTAATGCGTTTCTGTAATTGTGAAAGAACAAAGTATGAACATTGGAATTTACCGCAAAGTGTCGTTGGAAGGCTTTGGGTCCTCGGTAGGTGTAGTTTCCACAGATTTCACAGTTGTAGTTGATATTAAGTCCGTGTAGCTTATAGAGCCAGTATGGAATGGGCTGGAAGGAAAAAAAGCAGACAAGCCAAGGTTGAGACCAGCAGGAAAAGTCTATTGAGACAATTAATGCGCAACAGTCCAGTATTACATTATATATATATATATATACACACACACACACACAGTGGGGCAAAAAAGTATTTAGTCAGGCACCGATTGTGCAAGTTCTCCCACTTAAAATGATGACAGAGGTCTGTAATTGTCATCATACTTCAACTGTGAGAGACAAAATGTGAAAAAAAAAAAATCCTGAAACTAACATTGTAGGAATTTTAAAGAATTTGTAAATTATGGTGGAAAATAAGTATTTGGTCTCTTCAAACAAGGAAGATCTCTGGCTCTCAAAGACCTGTAACTTATTATTTAAGAAGCTCTTCTGTCCTCCACTCGTTACCTGTATTAATGGAACCTGTTTGAACTGGTTATCTGTACAAAAGACACCTGTCCACAGCCTCAAACAGTCAGACTCCAAACTCCACTATGGCCAAGACCAAAAAGCTGTCGAAGGACACCAGGAAAATAATTAAATGGGTTGTACTTGTATAGCGCTTTTCTACCTTCAAGGTACTCAAAGCGCTTTGACACTACTTCCACATTTACCCATTCACACACACATTCACACACTGATGGAGGGAGCTGCCATGCAAGGCGCCAACCAGCACCCATCAGGAGCAAGGGTGAAGTGTCTTGCTCAGGACACAACGGACGTGACGAGGTTGGTACTAGGTGGAAATTGAACCAGGGACGCTCGGGTTGCAGACCTGCTCCAGACTGGGAAGAGTGAATCTACAATAGGCAAGCAGCTTGGTGTGAAAAAATCAACTGTGGGAGCAATTATCAGAAAATGGAAGACATACAAGACCACTGATAATCTCCCTTGATCTGGGGCTCCACGCAAGATCTTATCCCGTGGGGTCAAAATGATCATAAGAACGGTGAGCAAAAATCCCAGAAGCCCTAGGGGGACCTGGTGAATGACATGCAGAGAGCTGGGACCAAAGTAACAAAGGTTACCATCAGTAACACACTACGCCGACAGGGAATCAAATCCTGCAGTGCCAGACGTGTCCCCCTGATTAAGCTAGTGCATGTCCAGGCCCGTCTGAAGTTTGCCAGAGAGCACATGGATGATAAAGCAGAGGATTGGGAGAATATCATGTGGTCAGATGAAACCAAAATAGAACTTTTTGGTATTAACTCAACTCGTCGTGTTTGGAGGAAGAAGAATACTGAGTTGCATCCCAAGAACACCATACCTACGGTGAAGCATGGGGGTGGAAACATCATGCTTTGGGGCTGTTTTTCTGCTAAGGGGACAGGACGACTGATCCGTGTTAAGGAAAGAATGAATGGGGCCATGTATCGTGAGATTTTGAGCCAAAACCTCCTTCCATCCACTGTGTGTGTGTGTGTGTAATATATATATATATATATATATATATATATATATATATATATAAACCTATATATATCTATCTGACAAATAGATAGATAGATAGATAGATAGATAGATAGATAGATAGATAGATAGATAGATAGATAGATAGATATAGATAGATAGATAGATAGATAGAGACACACACACGCACACAAAGATATAGACTTATTAGTGTACATTTTATTACTATCATTTTTGTTCACTTAGTAAGCACAAACTCTTATTTTGAAGGGAGTATTGTTGTAAAGAGCGGAACAGGAAGAAGTGTTGGAATGGTCATTCTGTGGGGTCCGGGAAGATATATATATATATATCAATCAATCAATCAATGTTTACTTATATAGCCCTAAATCACTAGTGTCTCAAAGGGCTGCACAAACCACCACGACATCCTTGGTAGGCCCACATAAGGGCAAGGAAAACTCACACCCAGTGGGACATTGGTGACAATAATGACCCAGTGGGACGTCGGTGACAATGATGACTATGAGAACCTTAGAGAGGAGGAAAGCAATGGATGTCGAGCGGATCTAACATGATACTGTGAAAGTTCAATCCACAATGGATACAACACAGTCGCGAGAGTCCAGTCCAAAGAGGATCCAAGACACAGCAGCGAGAGTCCCGTTCACAGCGGAGCCAGCAGGAAACCATCCCAAGCGTAGGCGGACCAGCAGCGCAGAGATGTCCCCAGCCGATACACAGGCGAGCAGTACATGGCCACCGGATCGGACCGGACCCCCTCCACACGGGAGAGTGGGACATAGAAGAAAAAGAAAAGAAACGGCAGATCAACTGGTCTAAAAAGGGAGTCTATTTAAAGGCTAGAGTATACAAATGAGTTTTAAGGTGAGACTTAAATGCTTCTACTGAGGTGGCATCGCGAACTGTTACCGGGAGGGTATTCCAGAGTACTGAAGCCCGAACGGAAAATGCTCTATAGCCCGCAGACTTTTTTTGGGCTTTGGGAATCACTAATAAGCCGGAGTCCTTTGAACGCAGATTTCTTGCCGGGACATATGGTACAATACAATCGGCAAGATAAGATGGAGCTAGACCGTGTAGTATTTTATACGTAAGTAGTAAAACCTTAAAGTCACATCTTAAGTGCACAGGAAGCCAGTGCAGGTGAGCCAGTACAGGCGTAATGTGATCAAACTTTCTTGTTCTTGTCAAAAGTCTAGCAGCCGCATTTTGTACCAACTGTAATCTTTTAATGCTAGACATGGGGAGACCCGAAAATAATACGTTACAGTAGTCGAGGCGAGACGTAACAAACGCATGGATAATGATCTCAGCGTCTTTAGTGGACAGAATGGAGCGAATTTTAGCGATGTTACGGAGATGAAAGAAGGCCGTTTTAGTAACGCTTTTAATGTGTGCCTCAAAGGAGAGAGTTGGGTCGAAGATAATACCCAGATTCTTTACCGTGTCGCCTTGTTTAATTGTTTGGTTGTCAAATGTTAGAGTTGTATCAATTCCTAGATATGGTCGTAACTATACTAAATGCACTGGGCATAATAAACACAACATTATTAATATTGCTACTACGGATAATTTGATCAAAAACTCCCTAAAACAGCCCACTACCTATAATATAGGTTTTTTAAACATAAGATCATTGTCTCCTAAAACGTTGTTAGTTAATGATATTATCAGAGACAACAATCTTAACGTCATCGGTCTCAGCGAAACCTGGCTTAAACCAAACGACTTTTTTGCGCTAAATGAGGTATGTCCTCCTAACTTTACACATGCGCATATTGCCCGTCCGCTCAAAAGGGGTGGGGGGGTCGCACTAATATACAACGAAAACTTTAACCTTAGTCCTAACATAAATAATAAATATAAATCGTTTGAGGTGCTTACTATGAGGTCTGTCACACCGCTGCCTCTACACCTGGCTGTTATCTACCGCCCCCCAGGGCCCTATTCGGACTTTATTAATGAATTCTCAGAGTTCGTTGCTGATCTAGTGACACACGCCGATAATATAATCATAATGGGGGACTTTAATATCCATATGAATACCCCATCGGACCCACCGTGCGTAGCGCTCCAGACTGTAATTGATAGCTGTGGTCTCACACAAATAATAAATGAACCCACGCATCGCAACGGTAATACGATAGACCTAGTGCTTGTCAGGGGCATCACCGTTTCCAAAGTTACGATACTCCCGTATACTAAAGTATTGTCCGATCATTACCTTATAAAATTCGAGGTTCAGACGCATGTTCGTCAAACTAATAATAATAATAACTGCTATAGCAGCCGCAACATTAATACAGCCACAACGACAACTCTTGCTGACCTACTGCCCTCGGTAATGGCACCATTCCCAAAGTATGTGGGCTCTATTGATAACCTCACTAACAACTTTAACGACGCCCTGCGCGAAACCATTGATAACATAGCACCGCTAAAGTTAAAAAAGGCTCCAAAAAAGCGCACCCCGTGGTTTACAGAAGAAACTAGAGCTCAGAAATTATTATGTAGAAAGCTGGAACGCAAATGGCGCACGACTAAACTTGAGGTGCACCATCAAGCATGGAGTGATGGTTTAATAACTTATAAACGCATGCTTACCTTAGCTAAAGCTAAATATTACTCAAATCTCATCCACCGTAATAAAAACGATCCTAAATTTTTGTTTAGTACGGTAGCATCGCTAACCCAACAAGGGACTCCTTCCAGTAGCTCAACCCACTCAGCTGATGACTTTATGCAATTCTTTAGTAAGAAAATTGAAGTCATTAGAAAGGAGATTAAAGACAATGCGTCCCAGCTACAACGGGGTTCTATTAACACTGACACGATTGTATATACGGCGGATACTGCCCTCCAAAATAGTTTCTCTCGTTTTGAGGAAATAACATTAGAGGAATTGTTACAACGTGTAAATGGAATAAAACAGACAACATGTTTACTTGACCCTCTTCCTGGGAAACTGATCAAGGAGCTCTTTGTATTATTAGGTCCATCAGTGCTAAATATTATAAACTTATCACTCTCCTCGGGCACTGTTCCCCTAGCATTCAAAAAAGCGGTTATTCATCCTCTTCTTAAAAGACCTAACCTCGATCCTGACCTCATGGTAAATTACCGACCGGTGTCTCACCTTCCCTTTATTTCAAAAATCCTTGAAAAAATTGTTGCGGAGCAGTTAAATGAACACTTAGCGTCTAACAATCTATGTGAAACCTTTCAATCCGGTTTCAGGGCAAATCACTCCACGGAGACAGCCCTCGCAAAAATGACTAATGATCTATTGCTAACGATGGATTCTGATGCATCATCTATGTTGCTGCTCCTCGATCTTAGCGCTGCTTTCGATACCGTCGATCATAATATTTTATTAGAACGTATCAAAATACGAATTGGTATGTCAGACTTAGCCCTGTCTTGGTTTAACTCTTATCTTACTGATAGGATGCAGTGTGTCTCCCATAACAATGTGACCTCGGACTACGTTAAGGTAACGTGTGGAGTTCCCCAGGGTTCGGTCCTTGGCCCTGCACTCTTCAGCATCTACATGCTGCCGCTAGGTGACATCATACGCAAATACGGTATTAGCTTTCACTGTTATGCTGATGACACCCAACTCTACATGCCCCTAAAGCTGACCAACACGCCAGATTGTAGTCAGCTGGAGGCGTGTCTTAATGAAATTAAACAATGGATGTCCGCTAACTTTTTGCAACTCAACGCCAAAAAAACGGAAATGCTGATTATCGGTCCTGCTAGACACCGAACTCTATTTAATAATACAACTCTAACATTTGACAACTAGGAATTGATACGACAGGAATTTTCCGATTGTTTGATTGTTGCTTTGATAAACTGCACGCATCATGGTTAGCCACCTCAGTAACGGGGATTTTCCGATTGTTTGTTTGTTGCTTTGATAAACTGCACACATCATAGTTAGCCACCTCAGTAACGGGGATTTTCCGATAGTTTGTTTGTTGCTTTGATAAACTGCACGCATCATAGTTAGCCACCTCAGTAAAACACATGTCCAACTCTGAAACACTCAAAGCAGAAAAAACTTGTTCTAATTTAACTGACTCCTTACCCAGACCAGTAGTCTCGCATTTTCCATCTAAATCCGTCTTCGGGATGGAGGAAAGTGGTGTTCTGTGGGGATTAGCCTTCTGCTTTGTTTTTAGCCCCGCTCGGCATCCGCGTTTCCGATCACACCGCTGGCGTCTGCTCCGTAGACGGCCCCCGCTGTTACTAGACTCCCCTGCTTCACAGGCCGCTGGATGTAGCCGCCGACGTATTCCCATGCTAGTTAGCAAGTCTAGCACGCAAGTGTCTATCAGTCCAAAACGGCCCGATATGTCCACATCCAGAAGTGTCTGGCGGTCGTACGTGATCACGGAGTGACCACGATGTGAGCCAGCCATAAAGTTTGTGGAATTGTCCGGTATTTCTGCCAAATGTTCCATCTTTAGCAGGAGCTCCTCGAGAGCGCAGCCCGTCCGGGCGCCGCCATCTTATATATATATTTTATTTTTATATAGCGCTTTTCTCTAGTGACTCAAAGCGCTTTACATAGTGAAACCCAATATCTAAGTTACATTTAAACCAGTGTGGGTGGCACTGGGAGCACGTGGGTAAAGTGTCTTGCCCAAGGACACAACGGCAGTGACTAGGATGGCGGAAGCGGGAATCGAACCTGCAACCCTCAAGTTGCTGGCACGGCCACACTACCAACCGAGCTATACCGCCCCAGTTGCCCAACAAAGCCATGGGCAAAACATGGCCATCGGTCAGTCTATATTTCACTGGGCTAAAGACTGTCCATACACAAGTGAGCAAGTCAAGTTAACAGAAGATTGTAACACTGATAATGTAGAAGAGTGCAATACCACTTTGTTCACAAAGGTTTACAGCTGAAATCTTCACGACAGAGTGTTTTGGCACAGCAATCATTGACGCGGCATGCACATGGACAGTGTGTGGACAGGAATAGCTAAATAACTACATCACTGGACTTAGTCAGAAGGAGTTAAATGGGTTAAAACAGACAGAAACACCCAGCTGTCGACCATTCAGGTTTGGAGATGGAAAAGTGGTGTATTCCACCAAAAAGCTTAAGATTCCTGCACTTGCGGAGATAGTTCCAGTGGACATCCCACTGCTTTTGAGTAAAGCTTCTATGAAGCGAGCAGGCACTAGACTGAATATGAAGACTGACAGTGCTGTCATGTTTAAGCAATTTATAAAACTTGACTTCACAAGCTCTGGTCATTACTGTGTTAACATTATGGGCAGCAAGAACAAGAATAATATATGGGATAACCAGGTCTTGACAACTACAGGAGATAACACCCAAGAAAAAAACATTGAGGTTGAAGAAGAAGTGAGATGTGAGGAAGTGTTGCTTACAGTCACAGAAGAAATTAATTAATATTGTTAAAACTTAAAACAATTGGGGAATGCCTCTGCAGAAAAGCTATAGAAGCTTGTAAAAAGTTCAGGCAAAAGTGACAGAGTGCGTAACCAGACTAAAAAAATTGTGAGTGAATGTGAAATATGCCAAAAATACAAAAAGACTACACCAAAGCCAGCTGTTGGCCTACCACTAACACCAGGACAACAGTACAACGAAAAGGTAGCAGTAGATCTTCATGAGTTTGAAACAGGTGTATGGTATCTACTAGGGGTGTGGGAAAAAAATCGATTCGAATTTGAATCGCGATTCTCACGTTGGGCGATTCAGAATCGATTATCTTTTTTTTTTTTTAAATCAATTTATTTTTCTTTTTTTTTAATCCCTCCGACAAAACAATACACAGCAATCCAATTCCAAACCTGACCCAGCAACACTCAGAACTGCAATAAACAGAGCAACTAAGACACAAACACGACACAGAACGAACCAAAAGTAGTGAAACAAAAGTGAATATTATCAACAACAGTATCAATATTAGTTATAATTTCAGCTTAGCAGTGATTAAACATCCCACATTGACATTATCATTAGACATTTATAAAAATTTGAAAAAGAACAATAGTGTCACAGTGGCTTACACTTGCATCGCATCTCGTGAGCTTGACAACACACTGTGTCCAATATTTTCACAAAGACAAAATAAGTCATATTTTTGGTTTGTTTAATAGTTAAAACAAATTTAAATTTTTTCCAATTAGTTGATAAAACATTGTCCTTTACAATTACAAAAGCTTTTTACAAAAATCTACTACTCTGCTTGCATGTCAGCAGACTGGGGTAGATCCTGCTGAAATCCTATGTATTGAATGATTAGAGAATCCTTTCAAATCGGGAAGAAAATCGTTTTGGAATAGAGAATCCTGTTGAATTAAAAAAAAACAAATCGATTTTGAATCGAATCGTGACCCCAAGAATCGATATTGAATCGAATTGTGGGACACACAAAGAGTCGCAGCCCTAGTATCTACACATTACTGATGCAGTCACAAGGTTTAGTGCTGGCAGCACTCTGACCATGAAGAAATCATCCGAAATAGTTGAACACTTTGTCCACAACTGGATTAGTGTGCACGGCCCACCACAGAAACAGTTAAGTGACAATGGGGGCGAGTTAAACAATGATGAAATGAGAGATATGGCTGAAAATTTTAACATAGAAATTAAGACAACAGCTGCCTACAGCCTGTGGAGGAATGGACTTCTGGATCGTCACAACCAAACACTCACTGAAATCATATTGAAAGTGAAAGAAAGTAACTGCTATGACTGAAACACCACAATGGACTGGGTTCCTATGGCAAAGAACACCATGCAAAGTTTCCATGGCTACAGTGCCCATCAGTCGGGTTTTGGACAAAATCCCAATCTGCCCTCTGTGCTGACTGACAAACCCCCAGTACTAGAGGGCACAAAAAAAACTGGGTGGGTACACTGAAAAAAATAACTCATAAGATTTACTTGAAAAAACTATTGTAAGTATTTGCACGCAAATGATTTAGGTACAATTTTATGCTGCAATATCAAGTAGCACTCACTTGACAGTATCAAGTAAATTCTACTTACCATATAACATAACAGTTGTGAAGATATTAAGTAACAGTTACTTAATTACATCCAAGTTTTAAGTTATATATATTTAAACAAACTAAGTAAAGTCTACTTGTTTTTCATCGGCAGGAACATAATTTTACTCAAAATTGTAAGTAAATTTTACATACCGTATTTCCTTGAATAGCCGCTGGGGCGCTAATTATTTTGATACCTCTTCTCACTCCTGCTCTTATCAATGGCGTTCAGTTTAAAATTGAGAGCGTTAATTAAGATTTAAATAATTTATTATTCTGCGGCCGCGGTCCGGTGGATGGGGACCACTGCTCTTCAGCATGTCATTGCGCCCACTTTTACACCATGCTGTCTATGTGCCGGAGGGTTGCATGCGGTTCGCTGTTTCTAATACGAGATTGCAATGCATACTTGATCAACAGCCGTACCTTATACACTGACGGTTGTGATATAAACAACTTTAACATTCTTACTAATATGCGCCACACTCTGTGAACCCACACCAAATACATTTCTGGAGAACATCGACCCTGTAACACATTATAAACGCAAGGTAAGAATTACCCATAATGCCACCTTGCAGTGCTCTGTGAAGTGATCCTAACGGCCGGAGAAGAGCCAGTCGGCCAGAGCCTGTTGTGCTGTGCGCATGCGTTTCAAAACACTAGATTTTCAGAGTAAAGTTTATGTAATATTTTTAGGTTCATGTACGTACAGCTATTAAACATTTAAATAGTATGAGGAAACATAAGTAAAACTTACCCTTCCCCCATAATTCATGTAAAATGTTTAATTTTACCTAAGAAACTCTAGTTCTTACTGAATGTTAAAAATATTAGGTATAAGTTATGACAGTTACTCTAATAGAGTGTAGCAAAACACATCTCTGCTTTACACACATCAAGAAAGGCTTTTACAGAAGCAGAATGAATGTTCCGAAAGAATACGGTGGGCTCTGCATAAACAAAAACACGATACGAATGAGAAATACAACACTGGTGACAAAGTATATTACAAGAGAGGGCACTGCCAGGAGTGGAAAGAACCAGGAGTTGTCATTGGTCAGGATGGTGCTGTGGTCTTTATCAGACATGGAGCAACTTGCATTTGAGTTCATCGTCTCAGATAAGAAAAGGTGAACCAACATGTCATAGATACTGTATAATAAATGAAACAGACATTGAGCATGGACACCTGACTGCTAACAATAACAGTGAGCACACTGAGCATTCTGTCACTGAGATGCAAAGAGAAAGACAGGTTGAAGCAGAACATCACACCAAAGACTGTGCTGAACAGAACAGTGGTACTGTGTCATGCAGGCAAATCTACGGGTAAATAAAAACACTGGTACGACTTGCAATGTATTGAGCCCTCTAATGTGGCAGGTACTACTGTGGCAGCTGACATATCAGTACTAGAGAACATCCAGGTGGAAACAACTGTCACTGACATTAGTACAATGATGTAAGTGGGGATACATTTGTAAATGTACATGATGATGTGTTTCTAAATACCGGTGTGTCTTTTGACAAAGCGAAAAAGGATGCGATAATGAGCTGGAGAGATAATAATGTGTTTGAGGAAGTAAGGGATCAGGGCCAGAAGTTTATTTCCAAAAGATAGGAGTGTGCTCTTAAAGAGACACCTACTGGACATCCACCAAAAGCACAGCTTGTAGTTGAGTTGAGTTTATTTCGAACATGCAAGCATACTTAATGACACATCACAATTTCCAGTTTATCTTTTCAACATGTTCAGAAAGGAGTAGGAAGAGGCAGAGCATATTTAATCCTACCCCTTTTCTTTTACATAACAGTTGCTAAAACCTTTGTACACTTCCTGTTCTCAATTTATTCACAATATACTCCATAAGTAATCACAATAAAAATAAATAAACAAATAATTGGTGAAGTAAGTCATATTTCATATGATGAGATAGGTAAGATTATTTTGAGAATGGAAAAAAAAAAGATGGATGAAATAAATTCAGAATGTTTATCATGGTTCTTCTTCTTTGTACACACTTTAAGTTTGAAGAGTTTCTTGAAGTGGATCACATTAGTGCATTGTTTGATTGCTTTGCTTAATCCATTCCATAATTTAAGCGTTGTTTTAATTACATTTTTGTCCAAGATTATATTTATCCTCTTTTGTGGAGAAGAATTGTTGTATATTCTCGGGTAGCAGGTTATAGTTTGCTTTGTGTATAAATTTAGCTGTTTGCAAATTCACTTTGTCGTGGAATTTCAATATCTTTGATTCAATAAATAAAGGGTTTGTATGTTCTATATATCCAACATTATGTATTATTCTAACTGATCTTTTTTTGTAACACCGTTAGTGAATGAAGTGTACTTTTGTAATTATTTCCACATATTTCTATAAAGTAACTCAGATTTGGTAACACTAGCGAGCAGTAGAGAATATGAAGTTATTTTAGGTCTAGAACATGTTTGCTTTATTCATTATTGACGTGTTTCTTGCTACTTTATGTTGTATATTTTTACATCAAATTTCCAGTTCAATTCATCTTCAATCATTATACCTAGAAATTTGGTTTGATTTACTCTTTTAATTGTAGCCAGATAATTTGAATAGTTTGAAGTATGCTGCAGAGTCCCTTTGGCTACTTGTAACACTAATTTGTCAAAGAAAGTGGATACTGCACAACATGGACATTAAATCTGTATTTCTAAAGAAATAAAACTATCATGTGATATATACATCAGGCCCCCAGTTGAAGCAGAGAGAAAAGGGGCATTACGAAAGCTTAAGTGCGTATACGGACTCTCTGATGCCTCCCTGTACTGGCACAATCATGTAAAGTAAATAATGCTGACAGCAGGAGGAAAACTGTCACGAGTTGATCCAGCTGTTTTCTGTTGGCTTGATCAACGCTGTACTGTGACTGGAGTTCTCACCAGCCATGTAAAGAGAAGTGAAGCGAATTATATTTGTATAGCGCTTTTCTCAAGTGACTCAAAGCGCTTTACATAGTGAAACCCAATATCTAACTTACATTTAAACCACCGTGGGTGGCACTGGGAGCAGGTGGGTAAAGTGTCTTGCCCAAGGACACAACAGCAGTGACTAGGATGGAGGAAGCGGGGATTGAACCTGCAACCCTCAAGTTGCTGGCACGGCCGCTATACCGCCCCGGTGGATGACTTTATATGGGGAGGCACACAAGATTATTCCATTACAGTGATACCTAAGCTCTGTTCTGCATTCCTAGTTGGGCGTGAAGAATATGAACACTGCAGTTTTGTGGGAAGACTTTGTGACTATGAATAGAAAAGAAAAAATACACCAGGAAAGTTACTTTCAGCACATGAAGCCAATTTTAATGGATCCCTTACGAGCTGTGGGGCAAGACTCACCCCTATGTGAGAAGGAAAAGCATCAACCCAGGTCCCAAATTGGCAAAATACTGGGTTGCAAGACAGAGCAGACCAGATGTAATGTTTGATGCCAGCAACCTTGCATCAGGCATGAAACACACAACTGTGCAGACTATTTATGAGGCAAACAGATGAATGTACAATATTAGGAGCAAGAAAGTGTCTTTTCTTTGTATTTCCAATACTTGGGCAGAGAGAGCGCCTTGAAAATGATTGCCTTCAGTGATACCTCATTTTGAAACTTGTCTGATGGAGGTAAACAAGGAGGACACTGCATTACTCGGATGGGAGAAAATAGAAAGTTCTCACTACTTTCTTGGCCAACTAAAAAGTCAAGAGGGTTGTGCGCAGCACACTTGCTTGAGAGACATTGGCAATCTCTGGCAGTACAGAGAATGCCCACTTTCTTGCCACACTTTTTTCTGAACTGACTCATGGTGATGCTAAACAGGCCACACCTACAACCTGTCACAGACAGTAATTCATTCGCCAATGCACTGACGTCCACAAAGTCGGTATCTCAGAAGAGATTTCGCCTGGAGATAAGCAGCATCAAATAACTCATTCAAACTCAAACTGCTGAGCGCATCCTTTGTTTTGTAAAACACAAAAGAACAACTTGCCGACTGTCTTACAAAGAAAATGGTTCAGCCCTGCAGTTACTCAAGGCACTTGGTGATGAACAACGGAAACTTAGTTAAGCATAGAGCCTCTTAATATTGATTAATTTGGCTACTGATGTAATTTTGTTGTAATATGTTTTAGGGCAATGCTGCTTTGGAGTTGTTATTTTTTAATAAGTCACACGGTTATAGTATTACGCAAGCTTGTTTGTTTTAAAGATAAAATGAGTTTGTTAAGATATAGACTCATTTGTGTACATTGTATTACTCTTATTTTGTTCAATTAGAAAACTCCTAAAAGTAAAATGAAATGACGAATTCTAAAATTCGTAAATTTTACATATTGCGCATTAATGAATGCACTCTGTTAAGATAAAAACACATTTAAAAAAAAACACCATGTCTAGATGAAAATAAATTTTAAAAACTCTTAACAGCCGAATTGCACACCAAGAAAAACCATCACAGTGCTTTGTAAAGTTTTATAGCTGTGTGTAGAAAGGACCTGGGGTAGCATTCCTTTATGCACTGTGGATGTAACAGTCTAATGCTGAAGTAGTTACTCGGGGCCTCTCCAGTGTCATGCATGGAGTGAGAGGGATTGGATATTATGGATGTTCACTTTGTCAACATCTTTCTGCTGGCCACCCCCTCAATGCTGTTTAGTAGGCAGCCTAGGACGGAGTCAGCTCTTTAAGTCAGTTTATTAAATACCGTATTTCCTTGAATTGCGGCCGGGGCACTAATTAATTTAAAACCTCTTCTCACTCCTGCGCTTACCAAAGGCATGCAGTAAAAGTAAGCATGCGCTAAATATTTAAAAACCTCTTCTCACTCCGGCACTTAACAAATGCATGCAGTAAAAATTTGAGTGTGATGTAAGGATACCATCATGAAGAGCAACTTTAATAAAAAAAATAAACATTATGGTCCTACCTTTACTTATAAATATAGTCCATGCCATCCCCTTCTGATCAAAAGCATCGATAACTTCTTTATATAAGTCTTCCTTTCCTTTTTCAGTTTTAAGTCTTGATGGAGATCTTCCTTTATTACCTCCTGCTTCGAATGAAATTCCAGTTTAGAAAACTTTTATTTTAAAAAACACACGCTGCTCACTCTTGCTGGTCCAGTTCATATCCGTCATATCCGTCCCAGCACATATCACGTCAGTCATTTCACTTCTTCTACAGCTGAGTAGTCACAAGAAGGATCACTAGCGCCCTTACCACCAGAAGGCGGGAGTCATTTAATGACTCATATTTGACACATGCAGCAACGGTATTGTGACGGTCTCAAGCCGTCGTCTTGCGGATTCCCAGGACCACCAAGGAAGGACATGGCTTGAGCAGTTTGACTTTGTTTATTTTTCAATAAAACCTCAGTCCAGGTCGCGCTTCCGCTCCTCCTTTCTGATGGCTCGCTGTTTCCTCGCCGCCATCGTGGGCCGGGCTCCAGCGTGCCCTGCCTGTCTGTCGGACCGTCGGCTTCAAAGGTATATTAAAAAAACATAGCTGCTTACTGTTCTTTTGAGCATACCGATATTCAATAGCTTGGACCTTAAATCCTACTGAATAGCTCTTAATCTTCTTCCCTTTATGCGATTTCAAATTACCGGTATTGAAATCGGCCTAAATGGAGGAGGCTGATTTTGAGTTTGACCCGGCAGTAATTCAAGGCAGGCGCATACTATATGCCCAGCGGCAATTCTAGGAAATACGGTATGTTCCTAATTGTGCTTCCCCCACTCCAGCAAAATATAGCATAGTACACAGCAGAAGCTATCACTGTCATATAAAGTGCACAAAGCGTTAGAATTGGGATTCCAGTCCAGTGTATTGTTAGGTGAACACATCCATCCATCCATCCATCCATCTTCTTCCGCTTATCCGAGGTCGGGTCGCGGGGGCCGCAGCCTAAGCAGGGAAGCCCAGACTTCCCTCTCCCCAGCCACTTCGTCTAGCTCTTGCCGGGGGATCCCGAGGCGTTCCCAGGCCAGCCGGGAGACATAGTCTTCCCAACGTGTCCTGGGTCTTCCCCGTGGCCTCCTACCGGTTGGACGTGCCCTAAACACCTCCCTCGGGAGGCGTTCGGGTGGCATCCTGACCAGATGCCCGAACCACCTCATCTGGCTCCTCTCGATGTGGAGGAGCAGCGAATTTACTTTGAGTTCCTCCCGGATGCCAGAGCTTCTCACCCTATCTCTAAGGGAGAGCCCCGCCACACGGCGGAGGAAATTCATTTCGGCCGCTTGTACCCGTGATCTTATCCTTTCGGTCATGACCCAAAGCTCATGACCATAGGTGAGGATGGGAACGTAGATCGACCGGTAAATTGAAAGCTTTGCCTTCCGGCTCAGCTCCTTCTTCACCACAACAGATCGGTACAACGTCCGCATTACTGAAGACGCCGCACCGATCCGCCTGTCGATCTCACGATCCACTCTTCCCCCACTCGTGAACAAGACTCCTAGGTACTTGAACTCCTCCACTTGGGGCAGGGTCTCCTCCCCAACCCGGAGATGGCACTCCACCCTTTTCCGGGAGAGAACCATGGACTCGGATTTGGAGGTGCTGATTCTCATTCCGGCCGCTTCACACTCGGCTGCGAACCGATCCAGTGAGAGCTGAAGATCCCGGCCAGATGAAGCCAACAGGACCACATCGTCTGCAAAAAGCAGAGACCTAATCCCGCGGCCACCAAACCGGAACCCCTCAATGCCTTGACTGCGCCTAGAAATTCTGTCCATGAAAGTTATGAACAGAATCGGTGACAAAGGGCAACCTTGGCGGAGTCCAACCCTCACTGGAAACGTGTCCGACTTACTGCCAGCAATGCGGACCAAGCTCTGGCACTGATCGTACAGGGATCGAACTGCCATAATAAGACAGTCTGATACCCCATACTCTCTGAGCACTCCCCACAGGACTTCCCGAGGGACACGGTCGAATGCCTTCTCCAAGTCCACAAAGCACATGTAGAATGGTTGGGCAAACTCCCATGCACCCTCAAGAACCCTGCCGAGAGTGTAGAGCTGGTCCACAGTTCCACGACCAGGACGAAAACCACACTGTTCCTCCTGAATCCGAGGTTCGACTATCCGGCGTAGCCTCCTCTCCAGTACACCTGAATAAACCTTACCGGGAAGGCTGAGGAGTGTGATCCCACGATAGTTGGAACACACCCTCCGGTCCCCCTTCTTAAAGAGAGGGACCACCCCCCCGGTCTGCCAATCCAGAGGTACCGCCCCCGATGTCCACGCGATGCTGCAGAGTCTTGCCAACCAAGACAGCCCCACAGCATCCAGAGCCTTAAGGAACTCCGGGCGGATCTCATCCACCCCTGGGGCCTTGCCACCGAGGAGCATTTTAACTACCTCAGCAACCTCAGCCCCAGAAATAGGAGAGTCCACCACAGATTCCCCAGGCACTGCTTCCTCATAGGAAGACGTGTTGGTGGGATTGAGGAGGTCTTCAAAGTATTCCTTCCACCTATCCACAACATCCGCAGTTGAGGTCAGCAGAACACCATCCGCACCATACACGGTGTTGACAGTGCACTGCTTCCCCTTCCTGAGGCGGCGGATGGTGGTCCAGAATCGCTTCGAAGCCATCCGGAAGTCATTTTCCATGGCTTCCCCAAACTCTTCCCATGTCCGAGTTTTTGCCTCTGTGACCGCCGAAGCTGCACACCGCTTGGCCTGTCGGTACCTGTCCACTGCCTCTGGAGTCCTATGAGCCAAAAGAACCCGGTAGGACTCCTTCTTCAGCTTGACGGCATCCCTCACCGCTGGTGTCCACCAGCGGGTTCTAGGATTACCGCCACGACAAGCACCAACTACCTTGCGGCCACAGCTCCGATCAGCCGCCTCGACAATAGAGGTGCGGAACATGGTCCACTCGGACTCAATGTCCAGCACCTCCCTCGTGACATGTTCAAAGTTCCTCCGGAGGTGGGAATTGAAACTTTCTCTGACAGGAGACTCTGCCAGACGTTCCCAGCAAACCCTCACAATGCGTTTGGGCCTGCCAGGTCTGTCCGGCATCCTCCCCCACCATCGCAGCCAACTCACCACCAGGTGGTGATCGGTAGAAAGCTCCGCCCCTCTCTTTACCCGAGTGTCCAAAACATGAGGCCGCAAATCCGATGACACAACTACAAAGTCGATCATGGAACTGCGGCCTAGGGTGTCCTGGTGCCAAGTGCACATATGGACACCCTTATGTTTGAACATGGTGTTTGTTATGGACAAACTGTGACGAGCACAGAAGTCCAATAACAAAACACCACTCGGGTTCAGATCCGGGCGACCATTCTTCCCAATCACGCCTCTCCAGGTTTCACTGTCGTTACCAACATGAGCGTTGAAGTCCCCCAGCAGAACAAGGGAATCACCCGGGGGAGCACTCTCCAGTACTCCCTCGAGTGTACCCAAAAAGGGTGGGTACTCTGAACTGTTGTTTGGTGCATAAGCGCAAACAACAGTCAGGACCCGTCCCCCCACCCGAAGGCGGAGGGAGGCTACCCTTTCGTCCACTGGGTTGAACTCCAACGTGCAGGCTTTAAGCCGGGGGGCAACCAGAATTGCCACCCCAGCCCGTCGCCTCTCACTGCCGGCCACGCCAGAGTGAAAGAGAGTCCATCCCCTTTCAAGAGAAGTGGTTCCAGAGCCCTTGCTGTGCGTCGAAGTGAGTCCGACTACATCCAGCCGGAATTTCTCTACTTCGCGCACTAGCTCAGGCTCCTTTCCCCCCAGTGAGGTGACGTTCCACGTCCCAAGAGCGAGCTTATGTAGCCGAGGATCGGACCGCCAAGTGCCCTGCCTTCGGCTGCCGCCCAGCTCACATTGCACCCGACCTCTATGGCCCCTGCTATGGGTGGTGAGCCCATTGGAGGGGGGACCCACGTTGCCTCTTCGGGCTCTGCCCGGCCGGGCCCCATGGGTACAGGCCCGGCCACCAGGCGCTCGCCATCGTGCCCCACCTCCGGGCCTGGCTCCAGAGGGTGAACACAGAGGTATTTAATTGAGTACTATTTCCACGTCTGTTCACTGGCTGTGGGTGGTAGAGCTGACAACTGAAAGTCCATCACAAGCTCTTTTGTCTTACTGGCGTTCAAGTGCAGATGAGTCCATGCACACTAGCAGATAAAGCCTTAGATGACTTCTTGTTATTCCTGCTCACTCACATCAGACCAACATCCCACCACTGCAGAGTCGTCTGTGAACTTCTCCAGATGGCAGCAGTTTATGTCATGCCTGAAGTCTGAGGTATAGTGTGTGAACAGGATGATATTTTCCTCCAGCCGTTGTTCCACTTTATAATCCTCCTTACACTTCCTGGTCTTATATTTAAGATCCCGCCGAACTCTTCTCAGCTTCTCCTTGATCCCTGACATGAAAGCCCTCTTTTTCTCATTTGTTTTAAAAACAAAGTGCAACCAATATCTCCTCAGGATGAATTAACAATAAATTTACTTGACTGAGAAAATTAAGTGCAACCGAATATTTTCAGATAAAATGAGCAGTGGTTTGACCTGCTACTAATCTCATTTTAATACATGCTACAGACACCAAGAAACACAACAAATGCCAATGCCACAACACAACAACATGAAGCCACAACTCAACAACTTTCAGCTATAGTATGAATGCCAATAAACAGCACAACACAACAACTATAAGCAAAATCTCAGACAGACAGACAGACTTGAGTCTGCCAGACTTCCCTCTCACGAGCCATTTCGTCCAGCTCCTACCGGGGGATCCCGGGACGTTCCCAGGTCAGCCGGGAGACATAGTCTTCCCAACGTTTCCTGGGTCTTCCCCGTGGCCTCCTACCGTTTGGACGTGCCCGAAACACCTCCCTTGGGAGGCGTTCGGGTGGCATCCTGACCAGATACCCGTACCACCTCATCTGGCTCCTCTCGATGTGATGTGGAGGAGCAGCAGCTTTAATTTTAGCTCCTCCCGGATGACAGAGCTTCTCACCCTATCTCTAAGGGAGAGCCCCGCCACCTGGCGGAGAAAGCTCATTTCGGCCGCTTGTACCAGTGATCTTGTCCTTTCTGTCATAACCCAAAGCTCATGACCATAGGTGAGGATGGGAACGTCGACGGACCGGCAAATTGAAAACTTTGCCTTCCGGCTCAGCTCCTTTACCACAACCGATCAATACAGCGTCCGCATTACTGAAGACGTCGCATTGATACGCCTGTCGAACTCACGATCCACTCTTTGGCCCCTAAACATGGGGCCAAATATAGTTGTGAATTGTAGAACACTGCTGTGGTGTTGCAAAGTCACGACAGTGTGACGTGTTGTGCCATGAATTAGCGTTTTGTGCACGCGTGCAATTGCGAAATGTAGTGTAAATAACCCCCACAAATATTGTTAGTAAGGTAACTTCATCAACCACTACAATCTATGTATGTTAATCCAGTGGTTCTCAAATGGGGGTACGCGTACCCCTGGGGGTACTTCAAGGTATGCCATGGGGTACATGAGATTTTTTTTTAAATATTCTAAAAATAGCAACAATTCAAAAATCCTTTAAAATATATTTATTGAATATTACTTCAACAAAATATGAATGTAAGTTCATAAACTGTGAAAATAAATGCAACAATGCAATATTCAGTGTTGACAGCTAGAAATAATTTTGTGGACATGTTCCATAAATATTGATGTTAAAGATTTATTTTTTTGTGAAGAAATGTTTAGAATTAAGTTCATGAATCCAGATGGATCTCTATTACAATCCCCAAAGCGGGCACTTTAAGTTGATGATTACTTCTATGTGTAGAAATCTTTATTTATAATTGAATCACTTGTTTATTTTTCAACAAGTTTTTAGTTATTTTTATATCTTTTTTTCCAAATAGTTCAAGAAAGACCACTACAAAGTAGCAATATTTTGCACTGTAATACAATTTAATGAATCAGAAACTGATGACATAGTGCTGTATTTTACTTCTTTATCTCTTTTTTTCCCAACCAAAAATGCTTTGCTCTGATTAGGGGGTACTTGAATTAAAAAAAATGTTCACGGGGGTACATCACTGAAAAAAGGTTGAGAACCACTGTGTTAATACAATGTTAAGAAGTATTTTACAGTGTTAGGAAGCTGTTTGTAGTAATTGTAGTAATAATCACTACTGCCTAGTTTCTCTTGTTATATTCTTATTTTACTGTTATCTTTTTATTCTCATTGTTGCTTTTTATTCTTATTCTTATTGTAATATTTTTCTATTTTGTTTCCATTTATACCCCCATTATTTACTCTTTCCTGTTTAATTGATCTCAACTCTGTACACTGCTGCTGGAATTTTTAAATTTTCCTGAAGGAACTTTCCTGAAGGAATCAATAAAGTACAATCTATCTATCTATCTATCCATCTATCTATCTAACATGTTTTTGATATGTCCAAGTATGACACTGGTGAAATGTGTTATTAAAAAGACATGTAATGGGATCTGGGAAGAAGTGGTTACACAAGGATGTTTTGTGGAAAATGTTAAGGAGTTTTTCAGCTTATAACAACAGGGGTTTCTCAAAAGAACACCTGATATATTCATGCCAGCCACTAGCTACACGCTGCTAGCCTTGAGTGTAGGAGACCTTTCTTGGATGAGAGTGTAACTTCTAGGAGGCATTTTGTGGGTATTTTGCTAGCAAGTGTGAGCATAGCTGTTATGTATATATATCTGTGTGTGTGTATAAATAAATAAATTGATTATACTTGTATACAGCTTGCTTGTAACATAAATAAAGTCGTATGAGCACAGTCGTTCGCCAGCACTTTGAATTAAAAGGGGAACTGACAGCAAAGTACGAAAGTAGTGCCATGCGGCTTCTCCTGTCTTCGCCTATCACTAGCTGCATTTCCGTTACTTCAAGAAATGCGCAAAACCTAAATATCGCAATAAAAAAATGGTAATGGTAAAACCCATATGTTGAAAAACCTCTAAAATATCGCCAAAACATTTTTACGTTCTCATGAGGTGTTTTTCAGACGTTTAGATTTTGAAGTGTTTGGCAAAAACATGATACAAACACTTTTTTCACATTTACAGGGCACCTTAACACCGAACCGGGACTGATGCAGAAGAACTCGTGCAGACGGGTCATCTTGGTCTCGTTTCCGATCGATTGGCCAGGGGGAGCGAGGCAGCAACGGGCCGTCTCGCAAATCCCTTCTGGGGAATAGAGGGCAACCCGCTGGCTCCGAGAAACCCATATATCTGAACAAATGTCGAGAGGGGCTTTGAATCATCAATGTGTCTGAATTCCTCGTTCCCAATTATCACCCAAAAATCCCTTATTCATGGCAGTTGCCATACGAACGGATGTTGCCTTTGAGCACTGGTGTCAAACGTATGGCCTAGTAAGTATAAAACTGAGCTGCGATTTTTTTTAATGAAAAAAATTGCGGTTGTAAATGTCTCCAGTGGATGTTACAATAGCAATGTAAGTGTAGCCCAAGTCTCACATGACACTGTTTAAAGTTGACATGTCAGCTGACTTCAAGCGCCCTCTGGATTGGTTGCCACTACCCCAATCAGTGCAGGTGCAAGCAATCAGCTGCTCCTGTTGTGGCTGGCAGAAGGTGGCACAGACTGATTCAGTAGGACACACAATACCTTCCTTCACTTTAAATTATCCGCACAACAGATAAAATATCAAAACGGTAAAATGGAAAGACTTAAGTCATCCATCCATCCATTTCTACCGCTTGTCCCTTTTGGGGTTGCGGGGGGTCGCTGGAGCCTATCTCTCAGCTGCATTTGGGCAGAAGGCGGTGTACACCCTGGACAAGTCGCCACCTTATCACAGGGCCAACACAGATAGACAGACAGACAACACTCACACTCACATTTCCACACAAGGGTCAATTTAGTGTTGCCAATCAACCTATCCCCAGGTGCATGTCTTTGGAAGTGGGAGGAAGCCGGAGTACCCGGAGGGAACCCACGCATTCACAGGGAGAACATGCAAACTCCACACAGAAAGATCCCGAGCCCGGGATTGAACCCAGGACTACTCAGGACCTTCGTATTGTGAGGCAGATGCACTAACCCCTCTTCCACCGTGCTGCCCAGACTTAAGTCAACATGACTATATTCTCTGTTGTAGTTCAAGTTCGACTATTTCAAGTGCGACTAATGTACGGAATAATTCTGGTTGTCCTTACCGACCGCCAAGCTTTTTTATTTGGAACATGGTGTAATGATAAGTGTGACCAGTAGATGGCAGTCAAACATAAGAGGTACGTGAATACTGCAAGATGACACTAGTAAACAACACCAAATCTTTAAATGTTCCATTTAAAAATATAGAAGATTACACACAGCGCTCAAAAAACTGTCAAAATGTTTTAGTGGTAAGTTGTGAAGCCACACCGCTTCATGGATTGTCTGAGCATTACAGCTACCGTAGTCAGACAAACTGTGCATAAACATACTGGTGTTATTAAGGTGTATGCGTATAAGGACTACAAAATGGCACCTCTTAGCAGACATATTATCTGGCGTTTTGTTTCGCAATATCATGCAAAACTAAACTTTCTTACCTTTTGGTACCTGCTGATATTTGGGATCTGCATTAAGTCCTGAAAAATGACGATCGTCTGCCATTGTAGTCCGTGGCGACACCGTAGTCGATAAACTTCTTTTTTCTATCTTCTTGTTATGTGGCCGTCATTCTCGGCTGTTGCCATTTCTAATACAAAGTAGTGTAAAGTTCTAACCTACAGAAGACTCGATATGGAAAGGCTAAAACCTAGTGGGTTAACATAATTCACACACGGAACTTTATTTATTAGAGAGTCGGATGTTTTTTCACGGGAAACATTTCCGACGTGTTGCACTAGTGAACCACAGACGCTGCGCCGTTTGATGGGTCAAATGCAAAGAATAATTTCGCCACACCTAGTTTGTGTGTGACAATCATTGGTACTTTAACTTTATTTAAGTAAAGTCTGAACATAATTAAAACAGTTAGCTCCATCTTTTGACACATCTCAGGCTCCCCTCCTTGCACACTACACCGATACAACAAAGATGACGGAGATAAGATGCTGGCAAAGTGAAGCCACGTGAATAAAAAGGCCTACAAAACGGCGCATCCTTAAGCAACGGTTAGAAAGCGACTTTAAGATGTTCTGTGAAACATTTTGACCAAAGAACCACTATTACATGTTATGTAGACCACAAGGAAGTGTTTTAAATTTTGAAAAAATACATAATATGACCCCTTTAATATGTCGTATAATCCACCATGCCATTTGTATGAAAATACACCTGAATAGACCCGCTCCTGAGCAGTGTGCCTTATAATCCGGTGTGCCCTATGGTACAAAAATTATGGTATATCAAATTTCATTTGATGCATCTCCAGTAAAAAAAACTGCTTCACATGACTGGTAGAATGTGGGCGTGGCTATGTAAAAGAGACGGGCCTTACCTTGCCGTCCCAACCTAGTGGCAGATTTTTTGGGTTATAGATGATCTCGTTGTCCTCGTCTTCACTTTCACTCTCGCTGAGCTGCTCCTCTTCCTCTTCCTCACGTTCCTCTCCAGTCCTGGCTTGCTTCCTCTGCACATTCTCATGAGTGAGCTGCCTCTGCTCCTAAAAAGTGACACAACAACATGTTGTTAAAAGAGGAACTGCACTTTTTGGGGAATTTTGTGTATCGTTTACAATCATTATGGGAGACAAGAACACACATCTTTTTTTTAGGATCCTAAAGATGGTTAAAAAAAGCTTGAAAATTGTGGCTAATGGAGTCCCTGTTTCAGCCTTCAAAGCCATCTAAAAAAAAAAACTTCAAAACCCTAAAGCAACTTTTTATATACACACACTGTAAGTACATAATGTAGTAACAGACACGTTCCTAATAATATGTAGTATGTTTACATTTACTGTATTTTGGTCATTTTAAGCTTTACAGGAACTTCTTTCCTCAGCACACTTATTTCCATTTTTAAGCAGGTGCACTTCCAATTTTCGCCAACAAATGTATGTTCCTACTTCTGGAAATGAACGCAAGTGTGTTGCAATCATGGCAGACTTAGTAAGAGACAACAAAGATGACTGTTTAGCAACAAGTGAGGATTCACAACCCTACCTTTTTAAAGCTGGATGAACTGCTCGTTGTAGAAGCAAGCACGGCGAAAGGTGAAACGTTGGAGCAAACGTAACCAAAGAGAGTGAGGTCGGCGTACCTTGCCGGTACAAATGTGTAACTTGGAACCAAGCTATGTGGACATATATGGTGTACTTACTCAAAGTCAACTTGAAAAAACCTCCCCGGTCAGCTGGACCAAACAGACAACTGTCCATCGAGTGAGTCACTATGATATTGATCATGATACATGTCATGTGGTTTTAGGATGCATTTTTAAGGTAATTTAGAAGCAGAATTGATTGCTTCCATTAGCTTCATTGTCATCCACCAAAAAACAAGCCAATTTTTACAAATTACACTGCAAAAAAACTAAAACTTTTGTCTGCTCTAATTAGGATTGTGACTGATAGGCAAAACTCCCCAAAAAGTGCAGTTTCCCTTTAAAGAAGAGCCACTGAGCTCAGTATCTTACTTCAGGATTGTTCCACATAGCAACAAGCAACCTTCAGGTTGGGAGATTACCACTACTACATGAAACTTGTTGCCCCCATTAGGACTAGCAATTGATAATTGGATATCGGTCTGATATCAGCAAAAAAAAGAAGTATTATATGGGGCTCCAAAGTCTCTGATATAATCAATATAGTAGGAAGCAGTCCTGCAGCGCGTTTTCTTGTGCAAAGCTGGACAGCCGTTTAACATCTAAATGTCCTCCAATTAGCACACATGGTTGGTCTTTTCTTCTATTTTAGTCAAGACATTTACAAAAGGTAAACATGGTAGGCTATAGGCTACTAGAAACTAGCAGTTACACAGCAGCTAACCACTCATAAGCACACAAGTTATACAAACATCAGTGTCCTTGGTGAAACAATGTTACAGTTTAAAACCCTACATTTGTCAATATAAACAAGTATCAAATAAGTACAGTTACAAATTACTCAGGGGTACAAAGTATCCAAGGCAAAAGTGTGTTAGAAAATATCTAGCAACAAACGTGTTATGATCATTTAAAAGAGAACTGCACTTTTTGGCGGAAATTATGCCTATTGTTCAAAATCACAATGAAAGACATGACGAATGTATTTTTATTAATGCATTCTAACTTGTAAATAGAAGTCCACTTACAGCAGAGCCCATGGGAGGTCCTCTATTCCAGTGGTTCTCAAATGGGGGTATGCGTACCCCTGGACGTACTTGAAGGTATGCCAAAGGGTACATGAGATTTTTTTTATTTTTTTTATTCTAAAAATAGCAACAATGGAAAAATCCTTTATAAATATATGTATTGAATAATACCTCAACAAAATATGAATGTAAATTTATAAACTGTGAAAAGAACTGCAACAATGCAATATTCAGTGTTGACAGCAATTTTTTTTCCTAAATATTGATGTTAAAGATTTCTTTTTTGTGAAGAAATTTTTAGAATACTTCTTTGTGTAAAAATCTTTGTTTATAATTGAATTATTTCTTTATTTTTCAACAAGTTTTTAGTTATTTTTATATTTTTTTCCCAAATAGTTCAAGAAAGACCACTACGAATGAGCAATATTTTGCACTGCTATACAATTTAATAAATCAGAAACTGATGACATAGTGCTGTATTTTATTGTTTTATCTCTTTTTTTTCAACCAAAAATGTTTTGCTCTGATTAGGGGGTACTTGAATTAAAAAAAATTTTCACAGGGGGTACATCACTGAAAAAAGGTTGAGAACCACTGCTCTATTACCCCCATAAAACCCAATAAAAAAATCCAAAAAGCGCCAACAATACCAATAACCAAGTCTTAGTAGTAATTTTATTATAAACGCTAATGCAGACAAAATATTTTTAGTGGCGCCGGGATTACAAGATTGTGTGCCAATGTTGACATGAACAGCTGCTTCCTTGCTTGCTAAACTTTATTCTAGATAATAAAATCAGGTCTCTCACCTGGATAGTAAAAGGATGAGGACATATTCCCACAAGTTAGTACACTTTGACAGCCAATATTAACCCGGAAATGGTGAGAACGACACGAAAAGACAGTTGGTTCCACACCCTATTTCTTTGTTAGGATAATGAGTAATTTTTTTCATCTAAATGGGAATATACGAACACCCGATCAGTCGGCATCCTAATGACAGCAGACATTGTACGGTAAGTGATGTTTTATTATGTTTGTTGGCTCTCAAAGTTCTGCTGTGAGTAATAATTAGTAATGTATTTGGAAAAAAAAAACGAGCATCCTGATGTATTTTGTAAATTAATTTTGCTTAAGCTTAAAATAATCAAAATACGTAAATAATAAATATTATAAATGTGCCTACATAAATACCTACATTACATATATAATTACGTTATGTATATAAGACCTCAATGGAGGTCTTTGGATGCTTTTAAGGGCTTTATGGGCGGAATAGAGCAGCTCCCATATGCTCAATTGTAAACAGACTCACATTTAACTAATATTTAGATAGCATTAAAAAATACATCTGCTGTCTTGTGTTTCATAATGGTTGTCAATGATAAGCAAAATTCGAATAAAAGTGCAGCTCGCCTTTAACTTAAACGTAATAACTTCATGAAATATTGGGCCCACTAGGTGTCGCCAAAAAAAACTATGAAATACAACTCCACTTCAACCTAATCAAAGACTAGTCCATTCCAAATCCATCCATCCATTTCTACCGCTTGTCCCTTTTGGGGTCGCGGGGGGTACTGTAGCCTATCTCAGCTGCACATTGGCGGAAGGCGGCGTACACCCTGGACAAGTCGCCACCTCATCACAAGGCCAAAACAGATAAACAGACAACATTTCAAATCATTAACAATAAATAGGTAACTGTTTTTTATACCTACCATTGTTACCTGTATGAATTATTTGACTTTGTGTAGCCTTCTTAAGCGGTAGGAAATGGATGGATGGATGGATGTAGCCTTCTTTAACAATGCAGACTACAAAATAATACACATTTTTTGATAATCCAGCTAATATTGTATTGGATCAATATCGGTATGGGTTAATATTAAGGCTACAATACTGATATCGTATTAAAAGTAAAAAGGTTGTATCGGGACAACTCTAATTACATCTAATGAGGTTTAACCCATAACTGACAAACACTGGTTAATTCACAGCTACAGTTGTCCTCAAGATGTATCCAGTATATCATACAAACATTTTCTTACCCCAAGGACTTCCACATACTCGTAGAGTTGAGCCTCCAGGAAGCCAATTTCCTTGTTTCGCTCCGTGTCTCTGCAGGTATATTGGGTAGATTATTCTAAAAGAGTAACTTTGGTATTAGAGTATAATTATTTCAACCAACTTACTTTTTGGGACCTTTAGCTTTAGGATTCTTTGCAAACAGTGACGGGTCCAGTAGATCTAGGGATTTGCCTTTGGTGCCGAAAAGTCTCTGAGCTCTCTCTTCGAGAGTCCTTTCCATCATTAAAAAAAACAACATAAAATACATATTTCAATCAGAAGTTTGAAAAATATAAAAACATCTTTGGTGCAGACAATTGTTTAACAGAAAATAATTGTCATACACAGGACTTGAACGTGGCACCATCTTGAACGCAAGACTATTTAGAAGATCTATACAGTAGTTCAGACATGCTTACCCTCCACACTTGAGTCCCAAAGCCATGAGAGCGGACTTCAGTCTGTCCAGACCTAAGGAAGCCAACTCCTGTGTGACAAAATTACAAATTTTTTCAAGATACACTGTAATATACAATACTTAAAGTAATAAAGGCATGTAAATATTTACATCTGAAATTAAGTTGACCTATACAATGTTTCACTACTTTAAACAACAAGGTTCTAAACGTCAAAATTGACAAAGGTGTGTGTGCCCCATGAAAGGATCAAAAAATGTCCTGATTCAATTTGAATTGGTATTTCAAGTAGCGATCGGCAGATATTGATAGCAATTATTTAGTAAGGAGGCCGATACGATTTGGATGCCTCTATTTGCGGTGTTTGGCATTTTGGCTGGCTGCATCGAGATGTCAGAGTGATGTGGACGCACTTATTTAGACATTAAGTCAAGCTGTCAGGGGAGGAGCTTAAGCCTAATTGTTGTAAACACCTGCTGTGATAAAGGTTGGGTTGCACACTTTGAGGTTTTTGCATATTATTTACGGATATAAAGTCTCCAAGAGACAAGTGTATTAGAAAGTAAAAACAATTACCACTCCAATTCAATTTACTCTAATCTACAATTGTTCTGTTTGAGTAATTTTACTTGATCAAACCTTCAACTATGTATATTTCACATTAAAAAATAATAAAAGTATGTAAGATTTGGGCTATCTTCTCGGATCAATATGGGTAGTGAAAAAGTTGTAGGCGGACAACCAAAATAAATTTTATCATAAATGATAAATAAATGGGTTGTACTTGAATAGCGCTTTTCTACCTTCAAAGTACTCAAAGCGCTTTGACACTACTTCCACATTTACCTATTCACACACTGATGGAGGGAGCTGCCATGCAAGGCGCTAACCAGCACCCATCAGGAGCAAGGGTGAAGTGTCTTGCTCAGGACACAACGGCCGTGACGAGGTTGGTACTAGGTGGGGATTGAACCAGGGACCCTCGGGTTGCGCACGGCCACTCTTCCACTGCGCCACACCGTCCCTAATTATCATTTATACTGTTCTATGGTAGTTCTACCTATGGGAGAGGTAAACATAATTTCAATGCCCTGTGTTCTATGGTGAATTATTAATAAATAATCTATTCTAGCCAAAAAATAGACTACTGATATTTGTACTGGCAAACTAACATGAAATCGATATTGCTCATGGCCAATTGACATGATGTAAACCCTCCCCCGACCCCCGCCCAACTGCCAAACCGAATCATAAAAGCTGTCTGAAGCTGCTTATGTCTGACATTCAGAATAAAAAAACACAATCTTTTAAATGTCATGGAACTATTTTACCTCCCAAGAAGAAAAAGCAGAGAGGTCCAGGTGAGCTCCAGCATGTGTCAAAGCACTACTTGTCTCTTTCTGTGAACCAAATCATCAAGTACGGTCAGCAATATGAACTATTTCAACCTGAAACATAATCTTATAGTAAAGAGGACCTACAGGCCAGCCTGGAAAAGTGCCGCTCTCCCACTTCTTCTCAAAGTCTAACAGCACTTTGTCATAAAGGTCATTCTGATCCAGCAGAGGTTTGACACGGTCTGTGTAGTTCTGCAGGTACTCCAGCAGCATCTCCAAATACCTTTATGAAAAAACATCACATCTTAGTGCAAAGATTTTAACAGCACACTGCTTCCAAACATGGCCCACATGTTCACATAATGAGCAGTCCCTCCAGGATTTTGCAGGCTTTTGTATTGCCTTAATCATTTCAAAATATTAGATTTTGACTTGGGCTGTCAAAGATTAAAATGTTTATTGCAATTAATCGCAGTTTGTTCATAGTTAACTGAGAAGGAATTGCGATTAATGAAATGTTTTGGTCATTATTAGTATGCCTAGACAAATATTCATAAAAGACATACACACGTTTTATTGAGAATTTAAAAAAAGAAATCCTGCATTGCCAATTCCATCCACAGGGATGAGGGTACACACACTCTTCTGCATAACTGTGATGCTGTCTTTCATTGGCGACATGAGAGCGGAGAACATATAGTGTATGGCCGGGTTGGGAAACTTTATTTAGTAGATAAATCTACTCTTAAAATGTTGGTTATTGTACTTTTATTGAAAATTGGTTAAATGTTGAAAATGTGAACAGAAAGTGTTTCCTCATGTTAATTCAACATAAAGCGTTGGTTGCACTTTATTCAAATAAGATGTAAATGCATTGGCCATTAATTGTTGTCTACTTGCTTGTTTGTATCCACAATTAATTTCTAATGAATTATAATTTTTGCACATTGCTTTTCCTGCTTTGTTTACATAAGAAACAACGTTTTGATTAGACAGTTCACGTACTGCAACTGAGGGACAAATTGGACAAAATGTGCGATATGTCACCATGGGAGATACATTTTATTAGACACAGTGCTAGCTAGTATGGCTAAAAAATAAACACTTAACTAAAAATGCAAGGCATTAACCGCTATAACCGCGGACGTAGTCACATACGTGGCCGGGTTGCGGGGGGGGGGGGGGGGGGGGGGCACTGGAGAGTATCTCAGCTGCAATCGGGCGGAAGGCCTAGTACACCATGGACAAATCGCTACCTCATCGCAGGGCCAACATACGATAGACGGACAACATTCAAACAATTTATGACATTTTATTTCACATTAAAAGGACAAAACAGAATAAAAAACAAAACAAAAAAGTGCTTTAATTGTTTTTTATTGTGCGAAAGTGATTCAAATTTTTTTTTACTTTTATTATTTTACTTGTTATGGTTTATTCACAATTTATTTTCTTTTTTTAAAACTTTATTTAAAGTAGAAATTTGGTGGTACAATAAATACTCATGTTTTCAAATTAATAAATCATGTTATTAATTGTGATTACAATATCAATCGTAATTGTTATTTTTTCCATAATCGTCCAGCCTAATAGCACAGTAGTAGTACATAATTAGTCGCACATAGTTTGCTGGAATTGGTTGAATTTGCATTAATTGGCGGCAGGCTTATTTTTCTAAAAAAGTTTTTGTATTACATAGCGTATTTTTCGGACTATAAGTCGCAGTTTTTTTTCATAATTTGGCCAGGAGTGCGACTTATACTCAGGAGCGACATGTGTGTGAAATTATTAAAACATTACCGTAAAATATGAAATAATATTATTTAGCTCATTCACGTAAGAGAATAGACGTTTAAGATTTCATGGGATTTAGCGATTAGGAGTGACAAGATTGTTTGGTAAATGTATAGCATGTTCTATATGTAATAGTTATTTGAATGACTCTTACCATAAAATGTTACGTTAACATACCAGGCACCAACGTTCCCTCTAAGGTACGCGCCTGTGAAATTGCACACTGCTCACGCATCCTCTGCGCACGGCAAATCTAGACCGCGCGCAAAATCGAATAAAAAGATAAGCGCATAACAGTGTGCACATCTGTCGTCGCTCAAGGAGTTTTGGCGTTTGCTCACATAAATGAAAATTGCCAGGCACGTTCTCCGTTGGTTATTTATGCGTCATATAACGTACACTTATTCAGCCTGTTGTTCACTATTCCTAATTTATTTTAAATTGCCTTTCAAATGTCTTTTCTTGGTGTTTGATTTATCTAGGAGTGTAATGGTACGTGTATTGGTATTGAACCGTTTCGGTCCGGGGGTTTCGGTTCGGCACACGGGCGTACCGAACGAGTTTGTAAGCAAAAGTCTTCACAAGCTGCTCTGCTTTCTGCCTCTGTCTCAGCAGCAAGCATTGTACCACCCACACAACCATCTGATTGGTTACATACAAAGCCAATCAGCAGTGCGTATTCAGAGCGATGTAGCAGACAATCAGCAGTGCGTATTCAGAGCGATGTACCAGACAATCAGCAGTGCGTATTCAGAGCGCATGGATTCAATGCTTCAGCGTCGAGCAGATATTCGTTTAGCAGGTGAGCAGCGGACTCTCCCAAAATTATACTAAACACTTCCAAGTCAACTACTTTCTAAACATCACAATGAGCCGGTTGACCTTCTAGAAACTTAAAACTGCAGCTCAGCTCGCTCGCAGTTCTGGCTTAAGGGGAAGGCTAATTAGCTTTTAGCGTAACGTTAGCTCATTTTGCTGTGTGTGTGTGTGTGTGTGTGTGTGTGTGTGTGTGTGTGTGTGTGTGGGGGGCAGCAAAGCCCTGTCTGTCTGTTATTTCATTGAACTCCATGGTGTTCAGGGATTAATAGTCTATTCTTTTGCTGTTGTACTATTTTTTCAGCTATAGTTACATTAATCAGTAATGTAGCAGCCTAGTTTTGAAAGGCAGGGTCCATGCTATCACATGTTGATAAAAATATAACATTTACATAATAAAAGTCAACTACAGGCTTCCCGAATGCTGTAATAAATTAAGCATGATGAGTTGACTTGAAACTGTTTAATGTTGCACTTTTTATATGTAGAAGAAAGGTTTTGTCATTTTATTTAATCAAAGCAACAACTTGAGGGAGTTTAATGTGGATTAAAGTGGGCAGAATTATTATAGTGTTCCCAATGTTAAAAGGATAAAGCCATTGTTTAACAATTTGGTAAATAAATAACCAAAAAAACTGAATATTTGGTTGTTTTCTTAATGTACCGAAAATGAACCGAACCGTGACCTCTAAACCGAGGTACGTACCGAACCGAAATTTTTGTGTACCGTTACACCCCTAGTTTTATCTAATACATTTCCCCCAAAAATGTGACTAAAGTGCGACTTATATATGTTTTTTTTGTTGTTTTTTTTATGCATTTTCGGCAGGTGCGACTTATACTCCGGAGTGGCTTATACGCCGAAAAATACAGTACTTACTTTTTGTATTCGGCATTCTTCCGGTCTTTTGGGATATCAAAAAGCTGGTCGAATGATGACAAGTAAGCAATGTACTCAATTTTCTGATGGAAGAGGTGAAAATATATGTTAGATGGTTAAAAACATGCAAATCAGCAGTTACATGGTATTTTATGCTGAATGAAAGGGTCATAACCTCAGCTGCTTTCAGGTTGATGTACTTCAAATAGCAGTCATGGAGATCCAAGTAGCGTCCATATCCTTCCTCATCAGTGAATTCCACAAGGTCTGCAAAACATGAATTGAAGCGTAAACCTTGTGTAACTTAGACCTAACATTGCAAGAGTTACACTAAATTTAAAGTAGTATAATCTTAAACAATACACAATTCAAGTGATTAAGACCTACTCTGTGCCTCGTCACAAGGATTGTCTCTGGCTTTCATCAGCTCCTCAAACTCTGCAGACATGGGAATGGAAATCTAAAAAGAAATACAAAATGTTTAAACAGCTTTTTCTATATTGTTTTTTTCTAGTGTCAGTGATCACGTACTTCGTTTGGGTGCTTCCTGTGAAACTCCTTTATCTGTTTGAGTCTGTTGTAGAACTCTGCAAATTCATTCGGTCCTGAGATGGCAGCGAGTTCATCCCTTCTCATTCTGTCAGGAACAGAGCAGCCGTCATTGATGGGCACGGTCAACCTCCACCCATCATAATACAATTCATTAAAATACAATTTGGGATTGGATTCATATTATTTATCTACTTTTTTTCCTCAACTCTCACAATCAACTTTAGTCCTGAATAAAATAGCAAACATGTCATGTTTTTTTTTTAAATATTTGCTAGGGATGTCACGATATGAAAATTTATCACGGTTATCTTTGTTATTGCAGTATTTTTAATTGTGCTCTAAATTTTCTAAAAGTACTTATACCGAATTTTTTAACCAAGTTGTATTTTTAAAAAAACACACAATCAAAATGATTTCCTTTGTAAAAATAAAAATAAAAATATATATATATATATATATAAATGTTTTCCTACAAACAAAGTATTATGTAAGGGAAAAAAAAACATGAATAAATAAAATAAATGTGAACATTGTGCATGATAGCACTTTATTGACATAAGAGATACAAAATAACAACAAATTTAAGAATTTTGAAAGATGGCACCTGATGGCCATAAGACGTAACTGCACTTTTTGTCCATAAAAAAAAATGTGTTCTGTATGAGATCTAGTCTTTCACATAATGCTGCACGATTATGAATAAAATAATATTTAAGATAATTTTTTTATCAATATTGAAATCACGATTATTGATTATGTTAGGTAAAACAGAGTTGGGGTTGAGTCTCAACGCAACGCCATCGTGTAACTTGTAATGTCTAATAAGAAGTCTATAGATACATGTTATCTATATATTTAAAGACAAATACTTGTTTTTTGGTTCAAAAATAAGTGTAATTATATTGATGTAGATCATGTGTCTATCGCGAAATATATTGATATCTTATTGGCGCAGCACTAAGGTGATGGGTCAAATGCAGAGGATAATCTCACCACACCTAGTGTGTGTGACAATCATTGGTACTTTAACATGTGTGTGTATATATATATATATATATATATATATATATATATATATATATATATATATATATACACACACACACACACACACTAACTGCTGCTCATTTAGCTGTTGTGTAAATTTTAATGACTAACAAAATGACAGAAAGGGACAGTACTAAAAACACAAGTAACCTTTTTTACATATTAAAAACAGTTAAAATAGCAGCAATGAAAAACAAGAAAGCACAAACTAACTTCTTCAAAAGGAAAAAGAAGAATGATGTTTGGTTAGTGTGATGTTTAAAACGCTGCACACTGGTGTGTTGACTATTGAATAACTCCTGGCAGTTTTTGCACTCTAATAGACTCAATGTGTAAAATTCTATATTTGATTTTTTTTTTTTTAAATGTTGCTATTTAAATAGATTGTTTAATTTTATGATACCTCTGCATTGGTGCCTGTCCGCGGCTCAAGTTTTTTGAAGTGCCTTTTTCACAGCATTGCAAACAAACACTGCTTTAAAATGTAATTGAATTTATGTAGTTTAGCTGGCTGACTTTAGCTAAAATTATAGTTAAAGTTATTTTTCACACAACTTTGTCTCACTCTTGTTAGCTAGCTTGCTAGCAAGGTAGATGCTTTAATTTTCCTGAAGGAACTCTCCTGAAGGAATCAATAAAGTGCTATCTATCTATCACTCTTACCGAGGTTAAGACCCCATCCTCCCTCCAGATGTCTGACATCATGTCTCCACTCTAAATGCTTACGTATTACAAATGTACTGCCATAAAAACAAGGTCCGCCTTGCTAAATGAGCAAGGTATTAATGTTTTTAACAAGAATAAGAGGAAATATCCTCACACTTCACATGTTATCACTGGCATTGGCTTTGCGAGTGACCTACCACCCGGCCAGAAAAACTTGAGCAATTACATCACAACTATTGTCGAAAAATATAATTGTCTTTGACGAACTGTATTTTTATTTACTGCCTCTCTGTGGTTTGTGCTTGTTATTGTGCCTTTTTTACGACATTGCAAATTGACGTTGCTTTGAAAAGCACTTGAATTGATAGACAAAGTTTAACTGGCTGACTTTGGCTAAAACGATAGTTAAATCCATTTTTCACACAACTCTGTCTCACACTTATTAGTTCGTTAGCATAGCACAGGACTAGCTAACAACCTTACCAAGGCTGAGACCGCATCACACCTCCAGATATCTGACATCATGCCTACGCATTAAATGTTCGCATATCAAAGATGTACTGCTATAAAAACCAAGTCCACTTTGCAAAAAAAAAATATTTTTAACAATGTTCTCACACTTTACATGTTTACATTCCGGTGGCGGCGCAGACACACTTCCGCCCCGAAAAACACGAGAGTGGATGTTACGACTGTTGTCGACAAATATAATCGTTGGCGACCTATTTTATTGATGACATTTGTCGAGTTACCGTTGCACTCCCATCATAGAACTGGAATAACAAGGACTTACCCATCTTTGTCTTCATAAGAGTCCCTGAGATTGGCACTCACATCCATATACCTCTAGAAAAAGATGGCAATGATCAGTAGACCTGCAGACAAGAAATAGTGCCTGCTCTCTCTCGTACTCACATATTGTGGCTCTGCCTGTGACTATTTTTTTCAGTAGTATTGTAGGTTTAACAGGCAACTTATTGATTACTTCGAGGACTGCCAGGCTGACTCACCCTGGCTTTGACCTGCTACCCTCAGGAAGGCGCTACAGGGTCATCAGGTCTAAGACAGACTCAAGAACAGTTTTTTCCCTAAACCCATAACCACGGTGAACTCTCATAGGCACTGGTTTTATTGCTTAGCACCTACCTGTGTGCAATTTTTAATTTTCACCGATTCTGAATGCTTCTATATATATGTAAATAACATAATATTCAATATTTAAACAACACATTCAGAACATTCGTTCTCAGGACTGGACTGTGCCCCTTACTTCCTTTTGCACTATTTTTATTTTCTTTCCTTCCTATGTTTTGCATATTTGCAGACTGTCACACTGATACTGGAGTTGATTTTAATCTCATTGAACCTGTGTATAGTGTCAATAAAGGGCATTCTATTCCATCATCCAAACATGAATAAAAAAAACAAACTAATATTGACAATTGAGAAGTAATGCAGTAAGTCAAAAGTTGCTTGTGTTAAAATACATTTTACTAATCTTTGTGTATTATGTAGGTCTAGAAGACAACCCAATTACTTTACAATTGTTTGACTTATTCATTTTGGTTTAAAAAAATGCAACCCAATAAATGCGCAGCTGGTCAGAAAAATAGCACCACAGCGGCACTTTAGACACCCCTTTACAGATTGCAAGAGAATACATTTACAGTACATTCATACATGCCAACCCTCCCAAATTTTCCAGGAGACCCCAGAATTTCAGTGCCTCTTCCGAAAATCTCCCAGGACAACGATTCTCCCAGATTTCTCCCCATTTCCAGGCGGACAACAAGGCACACCCCCTCCAGGTCACAGCGGACCTGAGTGGGGGACAGCCTTTCGTCACATATAAACAGCGTCCCGGCCCAGTCACTTTATAACAACTACGGCTTTTGGAAAGTACACAACTGTACACACAACAAGAAGGAGATTATTACATATGTCTCCGTTATCCATAGGTTTATCTATAACCCATAAAGTAGGCAGGCACGGAGCTATTTCTCAGTGTGTGTTTATTCCAGCCGGCACGTTATTACACTGACACACAACATCCAGATTCCCATCATGCATTGCTTCAAAACTACAGCAAGTAATAATGTAAAAAAAACATAACAGAGATGAAGCAGAAGAACGAAGAAGAGACAGTCATGGCGACGACGAGTAAGAAGAATAAGTAAGCTTGCAAGTTACAGAGAGGGTGTTCAGCATGGGTAGAAAGATAGTGACAGAGAACATAACGAGGATGGACAATAATAAAATAAAGGTCTTTCTGTGTGGAGTTTGCATGTCCGCCCCGTGACCGCGTGGGTTCCCTTCGGGTACTCCGGCATCCTCCCACCTCCAAAGATATACACCTGGTTGATTGGGAACACTAAATTGGCCCTAGTGTGTGAATGTGAGTGTGAATGTTGTCTGTCTCTCTGTGTTGGCCCTGCGATGAGGTGGCGGCTTGTCCAGGGTGTGCCCCGCGTTCCGCCCGATTGTAGCTGATATAGGCTCC